>NW_028119970.1:35000-164728 GCF_965119305.1 Pelophylax lessonae
GGTGAAGAGGATGAACCGGTATTTGGGTGTTTTGTAATTATCGGGTAGTGAGGGGTTCGGGGGGGGGGGGGTGGTGGGAGTCACCCCTGTAAAGTTATTTTTTGTTGCCATGGTGTCACACTGGCTGCTCTTTTATTACATTTTGCCTGTCTCTCTCTCTGCTGCCCTCAGGTGGTGAATGCTGTGAATAGCAGTCTGGTGTCTGCTCTGGGGGAAGATTTTACTGCTCTGAAATCGGATTTATGGGATGCTGTGGATGAAGAAATAAACCTGTCTGACTGTGATATCTACAGGTGGGTGTGCGGGGATGTACAGGGGTAGAGGAGGGTGTGAGGGGTACAGGGGGGTGTACAGGTACAGGAGGGTGTAGGGAGTACAGGGGTACTGGTGGGTGTGTTGGGGGTACAGGTGGGGTGAAGGGAGTACTGGGATACAGGTGGGGGGTACGGCAGGTACAGGTGGGGGTGTGGAGGAAGTACGGGGTTACAGATGGGGAGTACGGGGGTACAAGTGGGTGTGTTTGGAGGGGGGGTACAGGTGTATACAAGTGGTGGTGTGTAGGGTGCACAGGTGGGTGTGGGTAGCAGAGGGGGGGGGAATAAGCTGCCCCCCCGTGGGGAGTAGAGGGGGGATAAGCTGACACCCCCCGGCACACATCGCTCCTATCGTAGTCTGGGGAGCGGCCCGCACTCATGGTTATATACTTCCCTCCTCTGGGCTCCTCCTCGCTGGCACTCCTGGCCCCTCCCCCCTGTCTGGTGCCCCCCCCCCATCCTCAGGTTAGTGATGGTGTTCTGAGGTGATTGATGTGCCTCCTGCTAAGGAAGATTCTTTTCCTGTGGAGGATTGTCTATTGCTGGTTCCTCCCTAAGGAGACCAAGAGGAGAGTTACCCAAAGGGATGGTACCCAGACCCTGCACTAGAAGAATGAACCTCGGAACTGAACCCTGCACTGGAAGAATGAACCCCGGAACTGAACCCTGCACTGGAAGAATGAACCCCGGAACTGAACCCTGCACTGGAAGAATGAACCCCGGAACTGAACCCTGCACTGGAAGAATGAACCCCGGAACTGAACCCTGCACTGGAAGAATGAACCCCAGAACCGAACCCTCTACTGGAAGAATGAACCCCAGAACCGAACCCTCTACTGGAAGAATGAACCCCAGAACTGAACCCTGCACTGGAAGAATGAACCCCAGAACTGAACCCTGCACTGGAAGAATGAACCCCAGAACTGAACCCTGCACTGGAAGAATGAACCCCAGAACTGAACCCTGCACTGGAAGAATGAACCCCAGGACTGAACCCTCCTCTGGAAGAATAAACCCCGGAACTGAACCCTGCACTGGAAGAAATGGGGAGGCCTGAAACGTCAGCACTGAACCTGCCAGGCAGCACACTATCCAGGTGAGTGCTCTACAGGTCCAGGACAGAGATCCCCCTGCAGGGGGAGGGGTGTCAAACTAGCTGCCTTCCAGCTGTTGCAGAGCTACAAGTCCGATCATGCCTCTGCCTTGTGGGAATCATGCTTGTAACTGTCAGCCTTGCAATGTATCATGGGACTTGTAGTTCTACAACAGCTGGAGGGCCACCAGTTTGACACCTGTTTTTAGTGATTGAAGCATGTGGTACATGGAGCCCTGGACACTTTTTCCAGATTGGCCAGGCCTGCTATCACAAGGACTGATATTCTATTCTGCTTCATAGTCGCCAGCTTTGATGGTGTGGCTGCTGAGGCCCAACCCTATAAATAGCTGACCCATAGAGTATCTGGTCTAGTCCAAGACGCAGCTCAAGTGAGTGATTCTCCCTCAGAAAAAAACATCTAATCTCTGCTCCCAGATTTGTGCTCTTCAGTCTTCTGTCAGAATATTTATACTGCTCTGAATATAACAGTGTCTATTTATGTCAATAAGCAAAGATCTGTGAGGTAGGAGAATCTCAACTTATTTCCACAAATCAATATGTAGCGAATTATTTTTAATTGATTAATTCCTTTTTAAAAGCATATACCAATCTTAGTGAGTACAGTCTACAATATGGAATATATATAAGAATATTTATTCACAAGACATGTATTCACAATAAATGATCAAAATTTGAGATGACACAAAAAGATAACTTAACATAAAATGAAAACTTCAAACAATAAATGCAATGTGATATGTAGCTTAATGATGAAACTAAAAATAAAGCAAGATTACCTTTTCTCCAGGTCTAGCATAAACCATAGGTAAGTATTCTAAATAATCAGACCACAATTGTCTGCGAATGGCGCAGCCGACAGTCACTCCACTGCAGATGGAGCAAGAATAAGCTATGCAAAACGAGACTAAAATCGCAATAATGCGCTGAATCTGATATTAATAAAGATGTATAAAAACAAAAATCAGCTTTTTAGAGAAAAATCTGCTATGGTTTATACGGCTGGGATTGTAATCATATTACCCTTAAATATGCAATATAAACATATAAGGAAGGAAATAAACAATATTGAGTAAAATCAAATAACACAGCAAGGTATATTTACCACACTTAAGATGGCTGCTAGCTTCAAATGGTCATTACCAGAGTCCTAAAATGGCTGCCTTCCCAAGATGGTGGCCAGTTAGGGAGGAGTTGCGTTTGGCGACCCTCAAAGTTTCAGATAAATGATGGAGCAAGATGGAGTATGTTTAGATGAGTATATGTATGGATGTGAGTAGTGTGTGTGTGTTGCAAGTGTAATGGGTGTTGTCAGTATGTAATGATGTGTAATGTGTCCTATTACATCTGGGTTCTCCTTTTTATATGGTATTGAACAAAGGACTATTAAAATTACCATAAGTTAAACCCAGAGGGAGGAACATTATCCCCATTGGTTGGGATATTTTATCCATTAACTGGTGATGTCATTGGCAACACCTCTTTACTAATTAACCCAATACTTTGGATAATAAAATTAAATGATAATTTCTTTATATTTAAGATTAATCATAAAACACATATAAACTTATCCATACTCTCAGTACATACATAAATGTCCATCTAATCTCCATCGCTCATTTTGGCAATTATTGGATCTGGTAATGCCATTTCAATAATATATTTTAAATACAATACATATATTTATATTGGAAAATACTGAATTACCCCGAGACTGCATTTAGTAGCATCTCCAAAGCGGGCAGCATTGTACTGTTTATTAGATTCAGTATTTAAAATAATTAGACCACTATTATCTGATGACCTTTTGACCTCTTGGCTAGTGAAAGTCCATTAATTATTTGAATTCTGTCAAACACTTCAGCCATTTAGGCTAGGATTGGAAGATCTATAGCGGTCATAAAAACTTAAACACAAACTTCTCTAAAATGAGGTAATTAGTATTCACTCTTTGTCCAAGTAAGATTACTATGTGCAAGAATATAAAACCAAAATGTGATATAACATTCCTAAATATATATATATATATATATATACGTATAATTATTACTCATATTTTCTTACATATGACAATGCATTTTTGACACTTATATAGTTTAAATGTCTGATGAATTCACTATTGTCCATTGTTAAATACAGACAGACTGACTGACGTCTGGACATCAGTGACTAGTATGGTGTCTCGCTAATTGACTCTTATCTGATGAGATGTCCATGTACCACTTATTTATACCAAAAGAAAACAGAAATATCTGCTGAAATTATAAGACCCTATTGTAAGATACATTTTGCAAAAGAACACATATGAACTTTCATTCATCTCCAAAACAAGATGGAAGCTGTGCTGTTCAAAATCTATATGCATAAGATGGAATATACATTGCTTTTTAAATCCATTTTTTTTTTCTATTATTTAATCCCCCAATAATCCTGACACTTCTTTTGCATGAGATTCCTAGGAGTGTTGGTAAGCCTCCTTCAAGACAGTCCCATTTGCCCAGATTCACTCCAGAATTCATTATTCTGCCGTAGGACAAGTCCGTCCAGTCACTAAACAGACAGAATGGTTTGGCATCAAGGACCAGGTTATCCCTGGCTTGGTGGTTCAGCATTGACTTTGGAATCGGTGAAGTCCTTCCTTCTAATCTCTTGGTTCTCACAATGGATGCCAGCATGTTTGGGAGTAATCCAAGGAACCTTGTTGAGGGACTCGGTTGTTGAAGTAATCTCTGGCACATCAGGCAATTTAACTGTCTCTGCAGCGTTGGCGCTGGATTCAATTGGCCCACTGAAGGCCTAACAATAAGGCCAAGATTGTGATATACTTCTACTATTAGGGTGGAACAGAAGTCTTGCAGTAGGAAATAGTGGGCCCTCTCCTGAGCAGTACACAAAGTTCCAGCATTGGCCGCCATTCACATCACTTGATGTGGACAGTTGGCAGGCATACTTCCTCAACCCAGGGGAGTTGTCCCTCCAATCAGAGGTGCTCAGGCCCTGTGTCACTGGTGGGGGGGACTGGATGTGGATTTTTTTTTTTCTTCAAGGTTAAACAACTGACTTGTTAGGTTTGTAGGATTTAAGGTTCAACAACTGACTGAATCAGTGAGTGCTTCTTGGCATCATGCTACCATTTTTCAGATTTGCAAGGCTGCTTCCTGGTTCTGTCTTCACAGGTTCTCAAAGTTCTACAGCTGGATGTTCAGACCTCTGTGCCAGCTTTGGTTTTTTGAGCTCGAGGCAATGTCCAGTTTTCTGTTGTTTCTCTTGTGCCTGTTAGCATTAGAGGAGGGATTACAGCAAACAAAGTGAGTAGCTGGCTGTCCTTGATGGTGAATGAGCTTGTGTACTTCAGTGATAGAGAGAGAAGAATTTCTTAGTCATACAGGACACAGGATCTTAGTCATTACCTTCGGTTCTATGCAGCTACCTTCCAGTGATTGAGCACTTGCACAATAAGAATGCTTTCGGGACATCTCCCTGTAAAACCCCTCCAACTCCCAATATTTTGCTAGTGTTCTTCGGTGATGGACCAATTCTCTCTTCTGAAGGAAGCTTCGGGTTAGATTTCTTTTTTTGGAGGCTCTCTCGCAAGATTCTATACAGTTCTCTAGGTGCTTTCTAGCCTCTGCAGCTCTTTCTGCAACTTGTGGATCAGCTGATTGACCACGCTGGATGGATGGGGGCTGGCTGCAATGTGGCTGAATACATTGGATTCTGCTGTAGGTGCTCCCCTTGGAAAATGGTGCAACATGTAGCATGAGCCGCAGGGTGCCTTACACCAGAGCTGCATCCACCAAGTCCTGCATGCGTGAAAACTTTAGCAGTGAATACGAGCATAAAATGGAAGATTTCTGTCCTGGACTACCAATAACATTCCAAAGCCCTTTGTGGTATGAAGTACGACCACTGATGACCTCTTTGGCGGTTGCCGCTTAGGGCTGGGTACACCACGTTAGTTTGAATTTCGGGCCATTTTTTTCCAGCCTGGCGCCACTATTCCTGCATGAACTTCCCCTATGGCTGCCCTAGTGCTTCTGTGCGACTGTGTAAACTGGCACTCATTGCGCCTGCCCTGCCTGGTGCTTTCTGAGTCCGCCTCCAGCCTGGCAATGGCCCCCGGCCATCGCTCCATTGTCTCAACACATTGGTCTCGCTGAAGTATCTGGATTCATAGCAGCCTGCAGTGCTTGGTGCAGAAGGGCAATAGAGGCGGTTGAGATTACCCCAATGCACATAGCGGATCACCAGGAACAAGGGGTCAGATTGACCAGTGCAGGCTCACCACTTGGCTCTAACAGATGTAGCTATGGGAGGGGGGGGGGGAGTGGTTGTACAGTCTGCCACATAGGGTATTGGGGGGGGGGGGTGGTTGTACAGTCTGCCACATAGGGTATGGGGGGGTACAGTCTGCCGCACAGGGTATTGGGGGGGGGGGTACAGTCTCCCACACAGGGTATTGGGGGGGGGTACAGTCTGCCACACAGGGTATGGGAAGTACCTTTCACATGGTCTTTGTCATTGCAGTTATAATCCGGATCTGGACTCTGATCCATTCGGTGAAGATGGAAGTTTGTGGTCCTTTAACTATTTCTTCTACAACAAGAAGCTGAAAAGAATTGTCTTCTTTACCTGCCGCTCCGTCAGGTGACCTCTCTGGATGATTTCCTTTATACTCTGACTCTCTGGGTGGTCCCAGGCTGATAATCTTTCCTCTCTCTCTCTCTCTCTCACACCATGTGGATTTGCTTGGCTCGCCCTCTCAGTGGATACTCCTATAAGCGGGCTGATGTTGGTTCAGAGTTGGATATGGATCTGGAGGAGGACCTGGAGGATGAGTACAGCCACCTTGGAGGAGACAGGTAGGGGTTCCTCCCCTGTACCCTTTGTGGGGTCTGATTGTACTGAGATGTTTTATATTATACAAACATTGATCTTTTCCTTGTTTCAGGTTGTCCATGATGTGCACCTAACATGATTGCAAGCTCTGCGCTCCACCATGATGCTCAGGCCCTTCCTGTGATTTGTTTCTAGTTGCCGCTGCTCTTTCCCCTGTACACTCCCTTTTGCTGTTCTGTGTGCTCCTCCCATGTGCCTTTCTGCCCCTCCCCCTGCACGGTCTCCTCCAATGAGATTGGTGTGTGTGTGTGTAGGCACTGTGGAGAGACCAGCCGCCTGTATATAGATAGTGTGATAGGAGCGCAGTATCGGGCCATATAGATGTGTGTGTTGTCTGGCCTCCAAACACGCCCCATAGCGGCTTGTGCGCTGATGTACAATTTGTGTGTCTCTGTATATATTGGATGAGTGCGTGCGCTGTGTACATATCACGGCAGATTTCATGTGGGTGAGTGCGTGCGCTGTGTACATATCACGGCAGATTTCATGTGGGTGAGTGCGTGCGCTGTGTACATATCACGGCAGATTTCATGTGGGTGAGTGCGTGCGCTGTGTACATATCACGGCAGATTTCATGCGGGTAAAGCTCAGGAGGGTTACTATGAGAGATGGGCAGAACACTGAGCTCCCATGGAAGCTGGCTGGAAAGGGCTCCAGCACTTCTCCTCCGCCCTGGAGTTTAATACATCTTCTTCTTATGTAAAGTTTCTTTTGCAACTTTATACTATGTTGGTTGCAGAATGTTTGTGTTTTTAGAATTTTTTTATGCAGATTGTAATTTTCTTCAGAATTATTAAAGAATCTTTAAAGAGAGAGTTTGTCTTTTTATTCCTTATTATCACGTACCTGGTGCTGGAGAGAGGGCTTCCCTTGTGGGTAAGCTCCAGACTCCCCTGAAGGTGGAACTCAAAGAAGCACGGGTCGCCTGCTGGAATTGTTGACTGGAGCATTTTCAGACGAGATGTCTAGTTACTCGGGTGAGACAAACTGGTGGCACCCATGGAAAGTGGCAGGAGAGAAACCAGTTCAATGCCAAGATCCGGTACCGGTTGTGGACAAGAGCAAGCGTGATCAAGAGGGGGGCTAAAGTCATACATAGAAGAGCAGGGTCAAGTCCGTCCCTTTAACAAGCCAAGGGGTGACCAGGAGACAGGCAGAAGTCGGCTCCAAGAGCAAGCGTGGTTAGGAGGGTACAACAAAAGAGAAAGGAGAGCAGCATCATCTAAGTGCAGTATAAAAGATACGTTTAATAACAACAGACAAAAGCAAACTCGCAGGATGGGCATGATAAACCGGCATGTAAAAAGGGTTCATCCACTCCAGTGGGAGGACAACCAGTGGAGAATCTTCACTGGTTCTGGCTGTGCTGGTGGCTCCCAGCACTTCCGGGTTTGCAATGTCCCTCAGAAGAGCCGCTAACTTCACTTTTGGGTAGAACGTGGGGGGAGGGGGGCCATGGGCTACACACAGATCGAGATTTGTCCAAGTCCTGCTGAACTGGCCAAATTTTGGTCCATGTATGGGCCGTTTTAGTTAGAGGCAGCTACCTTCAGATGATTGGACACTGGCAAAGCTCCAGGCATACCCCTATAACCCTACCCTGTGAGTTTTTCTCTAATTCCTTGAAGAACACAGCTTCGTTATCTCACTGATTGGTTTGATGCTGCCACCTTCAGGAGTAGGATGCTAGGTGCAATCAAAGGATAGGTTCACCTTTCATAACTTATTAATTTGATTTTTAATTTTTTTTATTGGGAATGTTCTATAGCAGAAAGTGAAGAAAATGTTTTTTCAGAACTTTCGCTTTTTTTTTTTTTTTTTTTGCTTATAGCGCAAGAAATAAAAATCTCACAGGTGATCAAATATCACTAAAAGAAAGCTCTGTTTGTGGGGAAAAAAATACATACATTTTTTTTTTTGGGTACAGCGTTGCAGGACTGCGCAATTGTCAGTTAAAGTAATGCAGTGCCGAATCGCAAAAAATGGCCTGGTCATTAAGGGGGAAAATCTTCCAGAACTGAAGTGGTTAAATTAGGTTAGCGTCACAGTTACAGGCCAGCTCAGCCAGCAGGTCCCAGTCCACTTGTGCAGTCTTCCATACAGCATGCAGCTCTCACCCTTACTGCTAGTAAACTGTTCCACACAAACTCCGACCAGCTGACTAATTAGCAGGTCTGAAGGGAAAGAACTTACCCTCTTCAGTTAACCCTCTCCTAACTGCTCCAATCTGAATCTCTACACCACTTAAAGTCATGCTTTCAAAAACTGAGCAGACAGGCTGGTGCATGTAAAGCCTTTTCACAGTCCACATTCTGGCACAACACCTGTGTGACCTAATCATGACCAATGAAAATGGCTGCAGGTGAGGGGCATCAGACCACTAAGGCCAGGTTCACACATGCTGCGGGTGTGGCTCACAGCAGGTGCATCCCTGTTGACCAATTCAAGTCTGAATTTTTACCTGAATTCGCACCTAAATTGGAACCAAAGATGCACAGGACCCTTTTGAAATGTGGACCATGGCCGCCCTGGAGCTGTGTGAACTGGCTCCATTGAGAGCAGGTCAAGCCTTTCTGCGAATTTAGATGAGGGGAAACCCACATCCAATTTGCATATATGTGAACCTAGCCTTAAGAAGAGATAAGGATCACAGAGTTGGATACTATCTCCAGATAGAATACCTTTTTTGTTGTATTTCTTCCTCCTAAAGTCATCCCCCCCCCCCCCCATAAGGCTGGGTTCACACTTATGCGGGTGGTTGCCATAGCTGGTAAGCATCTGCTCCCACCGCTACAACCACCTGCACAGAAAAACACTGCTGCTCAGGAGATATGTGGGGGTACCAATAATCCTAATGCCACCCTACACACTGGAAAACCAGCAGTTTGTGTGGCTCACTTTTTTCGAAACGATCCGGGGACCTTTTTTCCTGCGTTTCTGGAGGCACAGTAGCCCATTGAAATGAATAGGCCGCCGTGCCCATGCAAAACACAGCTCACAAAACTGCACAAGTGTGAACCTAGCCTAACTGAGGTCCTCCAGCCCCTTATTAGATTTGTTACCCTTCTCTGGACTCGACCAAGCACATCCTTCCTGAGGATTAGTGACCAGAACTGGATGGAATACTCCAGGTGTGGCCAAACCAGAGGTTTTTTTTTTTTAAAGTAGAATTGTAGTTTAATCTTAACAGATGCATGCTAATATTCTGTTGGGCAGCAGTTTAGCATTGCATGCTATTGCTGAGCCTGTCATCTACCTGAAACCCCAGATTCTTTTCCATCCTGGATTCCTCCAGAGGTTCTCTTGGGAGCCCCCAAGATATGACAAGTCAGGCTCACAGGGAGAACTCTCCGTATCCCACAAACACCTTCAGGGAACCGGGGGCAGCTTCTGCAGGGTCACACATCTGATACATTTAATTACTATTCGCATCGCACAACAATCATGTTTTATGGGGGAGGCCCCTGAATTAGCAAGTCATGAGGCTACCCTGGGATCACTCCAACTCTCAATGTAGCAGTTCTTGCTGATGTGGATAGGGTTACACGGGCCATTGGATTGTCTTTTGACAGCCTCATGTACCGAAACCACCCCAATATTTTTCCTGGGTATCCGCTTTCTCCACAACCTATCCAATCAGAGCAGGATGTCGGTGATCAGGGACACTGGTGACCATTCAAAAAAAAAAAGTTGTTTTTTTTAACAGACTGTGACCAGGGCAATATAATGTTATCGTAGTAACACACTACTACTCTGGGAAAGGGATCAGGATTTTTTTTATACCTTATAATTGCTTATAGCAGTGCAATACATTGTCAGTGAAACAACAGAAGACAGCAGAAGTCTCAGAAAATGTAGCCACGCTCTTGAGTGCCTGTGGCGTAAGACTAATGCCCCATACACACGTGCAGATTATCTGCAGACTTTTGTCTGCAGACTTACCTTTTCTATGTAGTACAAATTGAAAATGTTTAGGTTTGACCTCATATTATATGGTTTTGGTAAGTCTGCAGACAATCTGCACGTGTGTATGGGGCATTAGTGCCTGGAACGTCAATCAATATAAATCTGCCCTTCTAAAATACTGTTCCTGCCTCCTCACTCCCAAGCAAACCTATTTTATCACGCTCATCCAAACATTCTCATCCTATCCCATCTCCATCCAAACATTCTCATCTATTCTCATCTCTTCTCTACCTTTAACTCTACTCTATCCACCAACTCCACCATCTAACTCACTCACTGCCCACGAGATCGCCAATCTTTAAAATTAAGATCAATACAATGTGTGAGGAGATCTCCAATGTGCAGAAAACTCCCCCACTTAACAACCCATATCCACAGGTACAATCATTACTTCCCTCATTCCACCCTGCTAGTATTAATGAGGTTGCTGGACTTTTATCTAACACCCATCTAACCACCTGCCCCCTGGATCCTGCTCCCTCGCATATGCTACCTTCTCCCTCTGACTCTATTCTACGCTCTCTAAAGCCTAGTACACACACAGTGAATTTCCGCCGACCGGTCGTCCATCTTTTGTCCAGAGTGGTGTTTTGTTGGTTGGAATGTGCCTAGACTGCAAACGAATTTTACCGCACGACAAAATTCTACTTCAGAAGTGGTCATGTGTTGGTTTGCTTTCTTTATGTTCGTTCTTCTCTGAGCATGCCCAGTCTTGCTCATAAGATTTTTCCCTGTCGAAATCTGTACTGACTGCACGAAAATTGGACGTGTTTTGACGGAGGACAAAACTTTTATAGCCTGCACACCAAATTTTTTTCGGCCCGAAAAGTCGGAGTCGGTTGTCGGAACCATCATACTAACAAGCCGAAAATCAGGAGATCGGTCGTCGGACGAAAATTCCCGGCCGAATTTCGACTCGTGTACGGGACTTAACTCACATCTTCAACCTCTCCCTCTGTTCTGGCATCTTCCCCAATTCTCTAAAAAACGAGCTAGTCACTCCCATCCTTAAAAAACCCTCACTGGACCCAACCAACCTTCACAATCTACGCTCCATCTCCTTTTCTCTATCGCTCATTGACAGACGTAGTCTTCTTGATTCTCAAGAGCTGGGTTATGTTGTCTCCGCAGGAGTAGGACTAGGCAGAATGACAAAATGTTCTGGCTCCACCCTAGGGGGCAGTCCCTGAGGGTATATCCTCCCTCTCTCTGCTACAGGGAATCAGTTTTTTTCTGTCTAGTCAGGAGTAAGGACCTAAGTTCCTTGCTGGGATCTTTTGGTCCTGGCAAGACTTTTTTTCTTTAAGAAAAAAACATTTTTTAGGTAGTTTTCTCCAGTGTTTTTTTCCTGTGAGATCTTCAAGCAAAAATGCCGGACTGGGCGACACTTGTGGTCACCCCAGCCGGCCTACGAGCGCGTGCAGACCAGGCATTGCGCTTGGTCGGCTGCGACATATTCAAGTAAGTATGCGGGGCCGGGCGACGGGCTGGATGTGAGATCCAGTGGTCACCCCGGTTTCTGCCTAAAAGCGCGTGCAGACCAGTGCGCTGAGTCGGCCGCGACGGAGTCCCAGTAAAGGGACTGACTTTGCGAGTTAAAAGCTCGCTTGGACGCCAGGACCAGAGAGTCGAGGCGTCCACAAACCCCCACCTCGGTGGAGAGGGTATTATGAAGAGAGGGTGCCTGTCGGTTCGGTATGGTGAGTAAACGTTCCCTTTTTTCCTCATTTATGAGGCAGTATATATTATGGGCCCCTCCATATATGGTCAGTATATATCTGACACTTACAAGTCCCCCTTGTAATACAGCATGTGTTTGTGGGAAGTGGACTCGGTTCAAGAGCTAACACTCTACCCAGCAGACTGTAACATTACAGCAAACATAGGAGGTATAATCCTACCTTATGTGCAGTGTATCTCTGTAGATCCATATGTCACCTCTCAGCAGAGTGCAGGTGGATGTGCTGGGAAGACGATATCGGCGGTCCGCCGCCATTTTGCCGTAGACCGTATGCATGTATGTCCTCAGGTCACGCCGGCCGCCATGTTTTTGGAGTCTTATGTCTCTTCTATGGGGGCGGCCATGTTTTGTGAGCCCAGCTTCCTCGTGGAGGGCTGGGAACGCCGGAAGGCGTACACAGGGGGCGGAGCCACGCCTTCTGCCCGGGAAAAAGCAAACAGCTCCTTCCAGTCTGTGTAAGACAGACGCTGGCTGCAGTTTGTTGGAAACTGCACTGCATCGGTTGGTGAGCCTTGGGGGTCCCTCTCTCTCTCTCTGGGATCGAGAAGCAGGTACTCTGAGGGGCGCTATTGCGCTAGGGGGAGACACACACAAAAAAAAAAAAAAAAAAAGTTTTTTGTTTATTGCTGGCAAAAGTGTCCTGTATTAACATGGACCCTGCCACTCATGTATCTCCTCCGGATCCCCTCGAGGGGTCTGCGGGATCCTCCAGCACCCCATTGACAGTTGAATCTTTGTCAGCCATTATGGAAACTTTTGTGTCCCGGGTGGAAGTGGCTTGTCAGGGACAGGGCGCAAGAAAGCGACCCCCGCCTAACCCCTTATTATCTGAGACCTCGGATTCAGACTCTGAGCCTATTTCTGCAGTTGCAGGTACTTCATCTGGTATTGGTGTCTCGGGTCCTGTCTCTTCAGACAGTGAGGAGGATGTTTCGGCATCCGCCATAGCCCGAGAGGAAGCGTTGGTAAACGCACTCATTGTATCTGTTCAAGAGACTTTAAGGTTACAGGGTATTCCATCAGAAATAGCTGAAACTGAGATCCCTTTTGGGACTAAAAAGCGCATCAAAGTGGCAAAGGTTTTTCCATTGCCCAAATGTTTTGGCAATCCAATCGATGAAGAATGGCGTCTGCCAAAACGCACTTTTAATATTTCCAAACGCATTGACAGGCGTTATCCGTTTGAGGAAACCCTTATTAAGAAATGGACAGAACCACCTGTGGTGGATTCACCAATCGCTAGATTGAATAAAGCCACGGTTATTCCTTTAGAAGACGCTCCGTCTTTTAAAGATCCAGTGGATCGCAAGATAGAAGCTATGTCTCGCACCATGTTTTCCTTGATTGGATCAGCTTTCAGGCCAATAATTGCTATTGGTTTGGTTTCGCAGGCTGTAACTGAATGGACCAAGTGGTTACGCCGGGACTTAGATGAAGTCCCTCAGGCGGTATCAGATTTGTTGGAACAAATGATACAGGGGTTACAGTTTGTATGTGATGCGGCGTTAGACGCCACTCCATTAATGGCGCGAGCATCAGTCTCGGCAGTGGTTCTCAGGCGTACACTGTGGCTAAAAGGTTGGATAGCCGACCAAGGTTCCAAAAAAGCATTGGCTAATATCCCCTTTTCAGGAGAACGTCTATTTGGAGCCAACTTAGATGAGATCATTAAGGATCTCACCGGTGGAAAAAGCACCTTTTTACCGCAAAATTTTAAAGGTAGAGGAACTCGTCAAAGACGAGGGCCTTCTTTTTCTGCTCACAAGAGGTTTTTTTGTCCAGCGGGTGAAAAAACTAAGTCCTCCAAGGTTCCTACAGGAGGCGTCAGGGGTCGTTGGTCGGGCAAGCAAAAGCCCGCCCCCTCCAGACCTGAAGATAAACCATCCAAAGCCTGAAGGTGCGCCCCCACCCATAACTGGGGTGGGGGGACGTCTTC
Organism: Pelophylax lessonae; assembly: GCF_965119305.1. Taxonomy (NCBI): domain Eukaryota; kingdom Metazoa; phylum Chordata; class Amphibia; order Anura; family Ranidae; genus Pelophylax; species Pelophylax lessonae. Next base: position 48,971 of record NW_028119970.1, read on the forward strand.
GCCGGTTCCCGGATCCATGGCTTTCCAGAATCCCGGACAAATGGGTTTGCGAAGTCATAAAGTCAGGGTACAAGATCGAGTTTCGATCTCTCCCACCGGCGCGATTCTTCCCTTCCAATATCCGACTATCTCCGGATCGTCTAGAAGATCTGCGGAGAGCAGTCACAGATCTACTACAACAAGGAGTGGTAGTCCACGTTCCTTGGACAGAACGGTTTCAAGGGTTTTATTCAAACCTGTTTACAATACCCAGGAAAGAGGGCAAAGTGCGTCCAATTCTGGACTTAAGAGCACTCAATTCTTTCGTCAACATAAGAAGATTCAGAATGGAGTCCATTCGCACGGTAGCAGCCTTCCTGCATCCAGGGGATGTCTTAGCGTCCATAGACATCAAGGACGCCTATCTTCACATTCCCATTTTCGCAGGACATCAGCGTTTTCTACGCTTTTCCGTAGAGCAGAACCACTATCAGTTTGTGGCGTTACCTTTCGGTCTCGCCACGGCTCCGCGGGTCTTCACAAAAGTGTTGGCCCCTATGTTGGCACTTCTGCGCCAAAGAGGTATATCGATTCTAGGTTACCTAGACGATCTTCTGCTTCATGCAGAGTCTCCTCAGACCTTGCTACAAAACATAGAAATTACTATGATTTCTTTACAGGAATTCGGGTGGCTGGTGAACCAGCAAAAGTCTTTTCTGGTTCCCACCCAGAGGCTCGAATATCTGGGTCTAATTCTAGACACAGTCAGGACAAGAGTGTTTCTTCCGGTAGGGAAACTTCGAAAGATTCAATCAGCAGTCCAGTTGTTACTGTCCAACAGCTGGTCTTCCCTTCGGACTTGCATGAGGGTTCTGGGGTTGATGGTGGCTTCATTCGAAGCAGTCCCATTTGCCCAGTCCCATACCCGAATTCTTCAGCAAGAGATTCTCCTCAGATGGAATCGGAATCCGGAATCCCTGGACAATCAGATACGATTGAGCAAACAGACCAGAGAGTCTCTGGTTTGGTGGCTTCGGTCTCCAATGCTCAGCCAGGGAAAGTCATTTCTGCCAATATATTGGATGATAGTGACCACGGATGCCAGTCTATCCGGATGGGGAGGAATTCTCGGTCAATTATCTGCCCAGGGACTTTGGTCCCCGGAAGAATCCAGATTACCGATAAATGTATTGGAACTGAGAGCGATCAGACTTTGTCTGATTCACTGGACCGAGCAGCTCCAGGGCAGCCCGGTTCGGATCCAGTCGGACAATGCCACGGCCGTGGCTTATGTCAATCACCAGGGGGGCACCAAGAGTGTCCGAGCGGCCAAAGAAGTGGCTTGCATTCTTCGCTGGGCGGAACGATTTGTTCCAGCAATCTCTGCGGTGTTCATTCCGGGGGTGGAGAATTGGCAGGCAGATTATCTCAGCCGTCAGACCCTGGATCAGGGGGAATGGTCCCTCCATCCAGACGTTTTCCACCAGTTGTGCCTTCGGTGGGGCACCCCGGATGTGGATCTGTTGGCATCACGATTCAACAGGAAAGTTCAGAGATTCGTGGCTCGCTCCCGCGATCCTCTAGCAGAAACCGCAGACGCACTGATCGCCCCGTGGGGGCAATACCAGCTAATATATGCCTTCCCTCCTCTCGCGTTACTGCCAAGACTTCTTCGCAGGGTAGAGGAGGAAGGAATCCCAGTAATCCTGGTAGCTCCGGACTACCTCGAGCTTGGTATGCCGACATGGTCAGACTGGTGGCGGACGTCCCGTGGAGACTTCCTCTCAGAGAGGATCTACTGTCTCAGGGACCGATCTTCCATCCTGCTTTACGATCGCTGGCTTTAACGGCCTGGCTATTGAGACCCAGGTGCTGAAGGACAAGGGATTGTCAGCTTCAGTTATTCCTACTCTAGTTGAAGCAAGGAAAGCGACTTCCAGAAAGATTTATCATCGCACATGGAAGTCCTACATTGCATGGTGTGAACCTTTGGGGTTCCGTCCTCGGTCTTATTCGATTAGTCGAATATTAGCTTTTCTGCAACAGGGGGTTGAGCAGAAACTGGCCTTGAGTACTATCAAGGGTCAGGTCTCAGCATTAGCCATCTTCTTTCAGAAGCCTTTGGCTACTCATTCCTTGGTGCGGAATTTCATCCAGGGGGTGCGACATCTGGCTCCGCCAGTGCACGCGCCGTTACCCCCCTGGGATCTTAATTTAGTGTTGTCGGTTCTTCAGAAACCTCCCTTTGAAGATATTAGGGAGATTCCTCTACCCACGTTGTCCCAGAAGGTGGCCTTCTTGGTGGCTATTACTTCTGCACGCAGGGTGTCAGAACTGGCCGCATTATCTTGTCGTTCACCATATCTGGTGGTTCATAGAGATAAGGTGGTTCTTCGTCCGAATCCATCCTTCCTACCAAAAGTAGTTTCAGAATTTCATCTGAATGAAGAAATTGTATTACCTTCCCTGTGTCCTAAGCCCAGTCATCCTCGGGAATTTGCTTTGCACTCCTTGGATGTGGTCCGGGCGATCAGGGTATACTTGAAAACGACAGACTCGTTTCGCAAGACGGATTCACTTTTTGTGATCCCAGATGGACCCAAAAAGGGGTTGCCTGCATCTGCCGCGACCATTTCCAGATGGATCAGACAGACGGTAGTGCAGGCTTATTCTATTAAGGGTCGGGAGCCCCCGTTCCCTGTTAAGGCGCACTCCACTCGGGCACTTAGTGCGTCATGGGCCTTTCGCCATCAGGCGTCAGTGGTCCAGGTGTGCAAGGCGGCTACCTGGTCGTCGGTGCATACCTTCTCTAAACATTATAAAGTTGATGTAATGGCATCGTCTGATGCCTCATTTGGCCGCAAGGTTTTGCAGGCCGCAATTTGAGGAGACCAGTGGTCTACCTCGAGGGTTTTTTCCGTTGGAAAATTTTTCTTTAGTCTCATTCTTTGTTTATAATGAGCCTTTAAAACTTCTAGTTTGGCACCGGTTGGGCCTACTAGATTGGATTTGATTTAGTCAATCCCACCCCTCATTTGTGGCACTGCTTCTGGATGTCCCAGCTCTTGAGAATCAAGAAGACTACGTCTGTCAATGAGCGATAGAGAAAAATGGATTTTTGTAAGAACTTACCGTAAAATCCTTTTCTCTTAAGCTCATTGACAGACGTAGTACCCGCCCCTCTATCATTGAGTTGGGTTGGGTTAATTTCTCTGTACTGCTTTAAACAGAACTGATTCCCTGTAGCAGAGAGAGGGAGGATATACCCTCAGGGACTGCCCCCTAGGGTGGAGCCAGAACATTTTGTCATTCTGCCTAGTCCTACTCCTGCGGAGACAACATAACCCAGCTCTTGAGAATCAAGAAGACTACGTCTGTCAATGAGCTTAAGAGAAAAGGATTTTACGGTAAGTTCTTACAAAAATCCATTTACTCCCCTTCTCTTCCAAACTCCTTGAACGATTGGTCTACAACCAACTGAGCAACCATCTGACTAAGTACAATCTTCTTGATCCCCTTTAGTCTGGATTTTGCCCTCAACATTCCACTGAAACTGCTCTCCTTAAATTCACAAATGATGTACTAACAGCAAACACCAATGGACACTTTTCTGTACTACTCCTCCTGGACCTCTCTGCTGCCTTTGACACAGTAGACCCCCCTCCTCCTCAAAAAAAACTCCACTTCCTTGTACTCCATGACTGTATTCTTCACCGCACAGCATGAAGCAGATATCCTACAGGATGACCTGGACAAAATAACGGAGTGGGCAACGACTTGGCAAATGAGGTTTAACGTAGAGAAGTGTTAGGTTTTTGCACTTGGGGACTAGAAACATAAAAGCACAATACACGTTGGGAGGGGAACCCTTGGGGGAATCAAAAATGGAGAAGGATCTGGGAGTCTTGGTTGATGATAGATTAGGCAACAGCATGCAATGTCAAGCGGCAGCTGCCAAAGCTAGCAGAATATTAGCATGCATAAAGAAAGGGATGTATTCGACAGATAAGACTATAATCCTTCCACTTTATAAAACTCTGGTCCGACCACATCTGGAGTATTCTGTCCAGTTCTGGTCGCCAGTCCTCAGAAGGGATGTGTTGGAGCTGGAGAAAGTCCAGAGAAGGGCAACTAAACTAATTAGGGGATTGAAGGACCTTGATTATGAAGAGCGTCTGCAATCGCTTGATTTATTCTCCCTGGAGAAGAGACGCCTGAGGGGGGACATGATAGCAATTTTTAAATATCTCAATGGGGATCTCAGCTTAGAAAAAAAGCTGTTTAGTCGAAGGGATTGCATGAGGACTTAGGGGCATACAATGCGATTAGAGGAGAAGCATTTTAACCTCAGGCAACGTGGGGGGTTCTTTACTGTGAGGGCTACAAGATTGTGGAATTCTCTACCACAAGAGGTGGTTTCTGCGGGTAGTATGGTGGCTTTCCAAAGACTCTTAGACTTACATCTCAAGGATCAGAACATTCAGGGGTATGTGAGATGATTACAGCCACACACACCTACACAGGTTGAACTGGATGGACTATTGTCTTTATTCAACCTCACCTACTATGTAACTATGTAACTGGTTCTCATCCTACCTATCCCAACGCACCTTCATTGCTACCTACAACTCTACTACCTCCTCTTCTCTTCTCTTCCTTTCTCTGTTGGGGTTTCCCAAGGTTCTGTTCTTGGACCGCTCCTTTTCTCAATCTACACCTCCTCCCTGGGTCAGCTGATTGCCTCCCATGGCTTTGAATGTCCTCTCTACGCTGATGACACCCAAATCTATCTCTCCACCCCACAGCTCACTCCATCAGTCTCCTCACCCATCACCAGCTTACTAACAGACATATTGGCCTGGATGTCACATCACTTCCTCAACTTCAACCTGTCCAAAACCGAGCTCATGATATTTCCTCCCCCACGCTCCTCTTCCCCTGATTTTTCTGTCAACATCAGACGCAATTATCAACCCGGTCCCTCCCATGCCAAGGTCCTAGGTATAATCCTGGACTCTGAACTATCCTTTCGGCCACACATCCAGTCACTGTCCAAAGCTTGCCACTTTAACCTCCGCAACATCCCTGAGATACGCCCCTTCCTAAACAATGATACCACAAAGGTTCTAATCCACTCCCTGGTTATCTCTTGTCTTGATTACTGCAACTCCCTTCTCATTGGCTTACCTTTAAAAAGGCTCCTCCCCCTTCAGTCCATCATGAACGCTGGTGCCAGGCTCCTCCAACTTGCAAACCGCTCTGTGTCTGCTACCCCTCTCTGCCAATCCCTCCATTGGCTGCCACTCAACCAACAAATTCAATTCAAGTTACTAACCATACCTTCCAAAGCCATCCATAATTTGGTGCCCAGCTACATCACTAACCTGGTCTCCAAATACCAACCAACTCGTTCTCTTCATTCCTCCCAGGACCTCCTGCTCTCTGGCTCCCTTGTAACCACTTCCTATGCTCGCCTCCAGGACTTCTCCCGAGCCTCTCCCATCCTCTGGAATGCTCTACCCCAATCTGTCCAACTATCTCCTACTTTGTCTACTTTCAGACGATCCCTGAAAACACATCTCTTCAGAGAAACCCACCTAACAACTGTACTTTTTATTTTCTCCATCAGCCCATCCCCCACAGTTATTACCGCTTGTATCTCTTGACCCTCCCTCTTAGATTGTAAGCTCTAACTAGCAGGGCCCTCTGATTCCTACTGTATTAAAGTGTATTGTATTTGTACTGTCTACCCTCAAGTTGTAAAGCGCTGTGTAAACTGTCAGCCCTATATAAATTCTATATAATAATACTTTTACAGATTGAAAGTTTTCATGCAGGCTGGGTTCACACTATTGCAATGTTAGACATTGCATGTGATTTGCATCGCATTGCTGTGCAGATCACATGCGATGTGAATTCTGCCATACAAACCGTATGGCTGAATTTGCATTGCATTCGGACAAAAATGGTGCAGGACCTTTTTTTGGTCCGCACTGGAATAATGGGTGTGGTACGATTCCTGCACCATTTGGCAGTTTGCACTGTGATCTGCGAACCGTTCTGGTGGTGTCATTACCTTTTTGTATTAACACGCACATCGGTTCGCATAGGGCAGTGTGAACTGCCTGCCAGAGACATGCGATGCAGGAACCCGCCATGGAGTCACGCATCACAATGGTGTGAACCTATCCTAGTCGCATCGCTCATGTCTTACTTCTCAATTCATACCGTGATAAATATGTAAATATAATGAAGTTATTAAAGTGCTGGTGCTGAATAAAATGTATCAATCAATATAAAACACATTTTCCACAAAAAAAAGTGCTCCAAACGCAGTCTATTAATTCAGAGTCCCAACTCGTACTGGATACCCCCGAAGACAAATTGTACAATGATCCAGTCTAATCGCTCAGAGTTCCAGTACATTGATTGGCAGTCTGGACTGTTCCCGAGTTTAGAGCCCCTGAGCACAAGTTGTGCCGAGGACGCCTCCCCACCTGGAAAGGCTGGCATCTGTGGTGACAACCGCCCAGTACAAGGGGAGAAGGATGCCACCTCTAGAGACTGTGGATTCTTGTCACATTTCACCAGAATCTATTTTCGCAGAGATCTCATGTGTAACTGCAAACGGAACCACCTCGAAGGTAGAACCATCAGGCCCATCACCTGCATGCAAGCCCAGAGTGATGACCGTCTGCTGGACAACAGAAGCTGAATTGCCTTCTGCAATTTCTGGAGTTTTTTCAGAGGAAGCAACACTGGCTGATGCCGAATCCCAGAGTAATCTCCAAGGTGTCCATCAGAGCAGTGACTGGCACATATTGAAATGTGAAGGTAGGCGTCCTTGATGTCAAAAGAAGCGAGAAAATCCCCCGGATGTAGAGACACCACTACCGTGCGAATAGACTTTTCTGAACTTCTGTACCCGCACAAAGCAGTTTAACTCCTTGAGGTCCAGAGTTGGAGGTACCTTGCCTTCCGTGCAGGGAACTGTAAACAGGTTTGAGTAAAAACCCTGAAAACATTCCGAAGCCGGACCCAGGACAATCACCCCCATGAAGTAACAAGTCTTGCACTGCTCCAAAGTGACCCTGTAAGCGATCTGGGGACAAGTTCAGGTTGGAAAGAAAAAACCTCTCCGGAGGAAAAGGCAGAAAAGCCGGACCGAATTACTTTGTGGACCCACTTGACCTGTACCAGAGTGGTTCACGGATCCAGAAATCAGAAAAGATGTCCTCCCATCCCAGATACGGGTGAGAGCGCCCCTTCATGCAAAGGAAGCCTTGTCCACAGGTCTGGAAGAGCCCCTTGTGGCTTGCCAGACCAGGTCGTCTTGGAACCTCCGGGGGAGGCCCTGAAGGACTTTTATCCCTTGAGGGATAAAAAAAAAAGCCTCATTGTGTGCTTGATCACTTTGTGTACATGTCCACCTCCACTTCCCTGTGGACCTGACGGGGCTCCTTGCCTTTGGTAGCCTGCGGAAGAAAAGTAATCTTCCCTCCCTGTGAGACCCTTAAAGATGTTATCCAAGTAAGCTCTAAACAGGCGATCCCCCACAAATGGGAGATCAGATATGGCCTTCTTAGAAGTCTGGGCTGCAGACCAGCATTGTCAGCCATATAATACACCGAAGAACCACTGCTGATACAGACCGCCTAACATCAAAGGAGCCGCATCCCAATAGGCATCACAGATAAACTGCAGCCCCTGGATCAACTGATCTGCTAGCTCAGCAAAGGCAGGGCCATTTCCCCTCCAGGTCCCGGCATAAAAGTTGAGCTTACTCGTCTGAGTTTGCGACGCCAGGGCAATAGTAAATGCCAGCCGAACCAGCCATAATGCATGTAAAGGAACCGTGACCCACACTGTGCTTGTGGGCTGCCGTCGGTATACGGCTTTCTTCAGTCTTGAACATAGATATCAGATTTTCCAGCCACCCCTATACAAAGCTAGCCAATAACTTCGCTTGTTCTGGAACCTTCTCCTTTATTGAATAACGCCCACAGTTTTTATATACAGCATGGACCCCCCCTCCTAATCAGTTTACCACACACAGGTCAGGGGTTGCCTGATTACATTATCATATGCAGATGAAATTGTATACAGAAATATAATTAACCTGAACTAATTATCTAGCCGTCTGGACAGAAACAATATGGGAGTTCATTAACCATGGGACAGACAGGCTTAACAAAATACACATCACACCTCAATACACAGACAATAGGAAGAGACCGCCAGTGTCAGACTGTCCATCTCTGACACTAAAGAACATGGAAAAGAGGCCAATGTGATTAGTTCTTTCAATAAACATGTTCAGAATCAAACAGGCCTGGAATAGTCCTCACATTTCTCGAGATACATGGCTGACCAGTATTACTGTCCCATTTGAAGCAATCCAAACCATATTCTCGGTGTCTATTAAGTATTTGTCTTTCACACCCAGTGACGGTGAGTACCGTCACAAAGATATGGCAGGCCAGAGCCTCCGCTCACCTATCAACTGGATCTTTAAAGGCCAAGGACTCCTCAACTGGAATTAGGGTAGCTTTAGTTAACCTGGGAAAACGGGCAATCCACTACAGGTGGGAATGTCCACTTTTTAAGCAGGGAATCCTTATAAGGATATCGGATAACAAAATGCGTAGGAACCACAAGAGTGCGTTTTGGACAACCCCACTGTTATGTGACAATGTTGTCAAAGTAAGCGGGAAAGGGTAACACCTCCACCACAGTGGAGAACCTGTAGTGCCAAAAGGGACCGGCGCCTCTGAAGCAGCATCTCCGCCCAGTTTAAAGTTTCATGCTCTGACACAATAAGTGCATCCACCAGCGCCTTTTCATGCAGGGCTAGAGGAGCAGAGGAAACATCCTCACTCTCTGAGCACTCAGGGGGTGCAGACCCAGTGGGGTGACTCGTGTAAGGGCCGAAACAGATTTAGGATCTGATGGACAGATGAGGCAGGGGAGTGCAGTGGACACTATATATACTAAGGTCATCCGGAAAAAACATAACAATCGGGAGGGCCGCCAACTGCGATCCCCCAACAGAGAATGGACCACCTACTGGACCCTGAAAAAATACAAGTAGGTCGCCCTCTGAGCCCCTCCATAGAGGCCCGCACAATAGGAAATAGCCCCCATAAAAGGGGGCCGCCTGCTGTGACACAGACGTGCAAGGCAGGGTATCCTGATGGTACTGCAGTGCTAAAAAAAGTAGGTGCCCTTCACATTAATGGCGGCATGGTTGCCAAAAAAAATTAAACTGCCCCCACAGCACCACCCCTTCTAAGGAAGTTGCCAAGCTGACCGCATTGCCGAGTAGGCCGCAAACCGCAGCCTCGATTTGTGTGGAGGCTCAACCGCAAGTGCACTCATCCCAGCAAGGCTCCCTGGGGCCACCCCCTCCAACAGAGGCTGACTCGGCCGCATGGCCTAGTAGGCAGCAAAGCCGCAGCCTAAATGTGGGGCCAGATCTAGCTGCGTGAGGCTCGAACCCGCATATGCCAAACCACCCGCTCCCTCAGTCCAACAACTGCAGCAGGGAGCCCAGAGGGCATCCCTGCCCTAGTCACCAATCCCCAGGTTAGCAAGGGAACCCTGCTTAATCCCCCCAATGTGCATCAGGAAAAACCCGGTCAGCAGCATCTCCAACAAGCCCCCCTTAAGAGCATGTGGCATAAGCCAGCTCATAACCTCACCCAGGAAGGGGGGCCTGAAGACCCACAGTGACCACCAAATTTTTAGAGAGCTGGGGAGAAGGAGGGGGATGAACTTGGGGGTCCCAATGTCCCAGGGACGGGCCCACGTTCACCCTAAAACCCTCCAGGGGTAGAGGGGGGACAGCTACTTACCATACCAGGAACAGGGTGGGCACCGCTCCTGACAGACCAGTGCCAGACAGCCACCCACCACAGGGTGCCAGCAAGCCAGCCAACCACCCACCACAGGGTGCCAGCAAGCCAGCTTTAACATGTTCAGTACCAGATTTGTATCAAAAATTGTCTTTATTTTTCAAAACTTTAAATGTACAAAATATCGGCCGATACCGATATGCGATGGCCAATATATCGGTATCGGCAATGAAAAATCGATATTGGTTGATTCCTAGTATACATCCCCCTCTCTGCTATAGGCCTTCAGTTAGTAACAAACAGTGTCAGAAGTATTACAACTCCATAGAGGGGTGGGTGCTGTGTCCGCCAATGAACCCAGAGAAATGGATTTTACGGTAAGTACAAAAAATAGAATTTTTGTAAGAACTTACCGTAAAATTATTTTCTCTGAGTCCTCTGACAGTCGCCTACTCATACAGTCTTCACTACTGGGTATTGGTCTTATCCACAGGAGTAAGCTAGGCAGAAGATTTTGTTAGAAACATTCACAAAACCTTGTATAGACACACCTACAGGGGGCTGTCCCTCTGGTCCAATACCCCCCTGCTAGCAGCATTCCCAATTCAGTTTGGTAGCAAGCAGTATATAGGTCCATGAACCCCAAAAGAGGGGTTGTAGGTGGCGACTGTCGGAGGACTCAGAGAAAATAATTTTACGGTAAATTCTTACAAAAATTCTATTTTCTCTTATGTCCTCTTACAGTCGCCGCCCACTCATACAGTTTTTCACTACTGGGATGTCCCAAAGCAGTGTAGATGTGAGGGGTGGGAAACGTAACCGTCTAAAAGGCAACGCAGCACCCAGTTCAGAGAAAAGAACCTTATCTGAACCAGAAAGGTAAAAACACTGGGCAGCAGGAAAGCTCAACAGGAGCGAACAAACCCAGGAAAGCAAAATCACCAAGGGGGAAAAACTCCAACAGGAGGGGACAGGCTAAAAAACACCATGTCTCCCCTAAGGCACTGCCACACTCAGAAGTTTGCGGCCAAAGGAGGCATCTGCCGATGCCAAAACATCAAGTTTGTAAAATTTCGTAAAGGTGTGCACGGACGACCAGGACGCCGCTTTGCACACCTGGGACACCGACGCCTGATGGCGGAAGGCCCAAGACTCACTCACTGCTCTGGTAGAGTGCGCCGTCACAGGGAACCCGCTCTCTAAGCGAATAAGCCTGTACAATCGTCTATCTGATCCATTTAGAAATGGTTGCTGCAGACGCAGCCATACCCTTCCGTGGTCCCCCAGGAAGGACAAAAAGAGAATCCGACTTTCTGAAGGATTCAATAGACGACAGGTAAACCCTGATCGCCCGGACCACATCCAAGGATCGCAAGGCAAACTCCTTAGGATGCTTAGGTTTCGCACACAGCGAAGGCAAGACAATGTCCTCGTTGAGATGAAAACCTTTGGAAGGAAAGATTGATGAGGTCGCAAGACCACCTTATCCCTATGAACAACCAGGTAGGGGGAGCGGCAGGACAGGGCCGCCAACTCCGACACTCTACGAGCAGATGTGATCGCCACCAGAAAGGTGACTTTCCATGACAGCGCAGGCAGAGGAATCTCCCGGATGTTCTCAAAGGGAGGACGTTGCAAAACGGACAAAATCAAATTCAGGTCCCAAGGGGGCAAGGGTGCTCTCCTAGGGGGAGCCAGATGACGCACCCCTTGAATAAAGGTGCGGATAAAGGAATTTGACACCAAGGGGCGCTGGAAGAGAATGGCCAGCGCAGATAACTGACCCTTAATAGTGGTCAGCGCAAGACGCTGGTCCACACCAGACTGCAGGAAGGCTAACACCGTCTCCACTGAAAAGGAGCGAGGATGGAAACCCTGCGATTCACACCAGGCGAAATAAGCCTTCCAGGTACGATAATAAATCTTACCGGACAAGGCCTTCCTAGCCTTGAGTAAGGTAGGAATGACCGCCGATGAGAGACCCCGATCTCTCAAGACCTGGCTTTCACTAGCCATGCCATTAAAGCCAGCGACTGTAAAGCAGGATGGGAGTTCGGCCCCCGAGACAGCAGATCGTCTCATAATGGGAGCCACCAGGGAGGCTCAACGACCAGTTGTACGATGTACGCGTACAAGAACCGGCACGGCCAATCTGGGGCCACTAGAATCACCAACCTCGGTTCTGAGGCCAACCTGCGAAGGAACCTGGACCGCAATTGAATCAGGGGGAAGGCATAAATCAGGCAATACCGATTCCAAGGCACTGCCAATGCGTCCGAGGCATCTGCCAGAGGGTCGCGAGTTCATGCCACAAACCTTTCCACGTTGTTGTTTAGCCGTGACGCGAACAGATACACATCCGTGGAACTGCACCGCGCACACAGCATCTGAAACACCTCCGGGTGTAGGGACCATTCCCCCTGGTCCAGGGTCTGACGGCTCAGATAGTCGGCCTGCCAGTTCTCCACACCTGGAATGTGAACTGCCGAAATCGCCGGGACCTGTGTCTCGGTCCAAGACAGAATCTCGGCCACTTCCTTGGCCTCCCCGGCACTCCTGGTGCCCCCTTGGTGATTTATGTAAGCCACCGCAGTTGCGTTGTCCGTCTGCACACGCACAGTGCGGCCCGAAGATGATCCGACCAACGGAACAAACATAGTCTGATCGCTCTCAGTTCCAAGATATTGATCGACAGGGAGGATTTCACCTCTGACCAAGTGCCCTGGGCAGACAAATTGCCGAGTATGCCACCCCAGCCCGACAAGCTGGCGTCTGTGGTGACCACCATCCATGACAACGGCCGGAAGGATTTCCCTTCCATCAGAGCCGGAGACTGGAGCCACCACAGAAGATCCGCTCTGACTTGGTGGCTCAAAGAGATCCTCCTTTCCAAGGAATGAGGACGTCTGTCCCACCTAGCCAGAATCTCCACTTGCAGAGATTGTGTGTGGAACTGTGCAAATGGTATCGCCTCGAAGGCTGACACCATCAATCCCAGGGACCGCATGCAGGTCCTGAGCAATGAGGACTTGTTGTCCCTGAGGGACCTGACCTCGTTCTGCAGTGTCCTCCGGCAGGAAGACTTTTGCCTGAGCAGAGTCCAGAACCATCCCCAGGTAAGGGAGGCGAACAGGAGACAATGTCGCCTTCTGAAAATTGATGGTCCACCCGAACTCCTGAAGCATCTGAACCGTGGTTGACAGATCGCGCAACAGAGTGACACTGGAACTCGACCTTAATAGGAGATCGTCCAGATACCCAAGGATTGCAATCCCCTGCACCCGCAACAGGGCAGGACAGGAGCCAACACTTTGGTAAACACCCTTGGAGCCGAAGCGAGACCGAAAGGCAATGCCACAAACTGATAGTGCTCCTCCGCGATTGCGAATCGGAGGTACCTCAGATGACCTTCGTAAATGGGGATGTGTAAATACGCATCCTTGAGGTCGATGGAAGCCAGGAAATCTCCCGGAATCAGGGAGGCCACCACCGATCGGAGTGACTCCATGCAGATTTTTTGAACCCGCACGAAGCGGTTCAGAAACTTTTAAGTCCAGAATTGGACGCACCTTGCCCTCCTTTCTGGGCACCGTGAACAGATTAGAGTAAAAACCTCGAAACTTGTCCCGATGTGGCACCAGGACGATCACCCCCTGGGCAAGGAGATCCTGAACCGCCCGTTGGAGATCTTGGAAACGATCCGGGGTCAAATGAAGATTTGAGGGAAAACATCTGTCTGTTGGGCTCGATCTAAATTCGATCTTGTATTCTGACTGAATGACTGAAATTCCTGAACCCATCTGTCCTGAATCTTGGTCAGCCAGGGCTCGGGAAAACAGCGCAGACGTCCCCCCACCCCTGAGACGGGTGAGGGCGCCCCTTCAGGTCGAGGCGGGCTGGGCTGCCGTGCCAGAGTGGGTGGCTTTTGATTTTCCCGCCCAAGGCTTCTTCTGGCCACCAGAGGCCTTGAAGGATTTTCCCTTGTTGAAAATCGACCAGCTTTTTAACCAAGCGATGCGACAGATCGTCACTGCGACTGCAGATAAGCGTGAGATTAAAGGGGCCTCATCCAAGGCCGCGTCACACATGTATAAAACAGCCTGAATAATTTGGTCCACCATCTCCAGAGTAGCAGGAGGGGTGGAATCAGCCACAAGGGTGTGTCTGAGCACCTTAGTCCACTCCACCACAGCCTGAGAGACCATTACTGAGGCGAACACGGGTTTCATCAAGGAACCTGCTACCAGATAGGAGTGGTGGGTAAGAGACTCCACCCGCCTATCCGCCGGGTCTTTAAACACCGGAGAATCCTCTGCTGGCATCAAAGTGGCTTTATTTAACCTGGACACGGTGTAGTCCACCTTAGGGGCCACAGTCCAGCACAAATCCACCGGAGACGCAAAGGGATAACGGTACTGAAACCGCTTAGGCACCACAAAATTGCGCTTTAAATTGCGCCATTGTTCATTCACTGTTTCGTGAAACTCAGCGGGACAGGGAAACACCTGAACCGACTTCTGGGCTTTGCAGGTCCCAAAGGAAGACTGCTTCCCCGGTAGGTGGGGCTCATCTTCTAAATGTATTGAAGTCTGCAAGATTTTGGAGGGGATTTTAAGGGACCACATACAAGACTTTAGTAATGAAAACTGTATTATTAGTAGTAATCAGCATGGATTCATGAAAAATCGTTCTTGCCAAACCAATCTATTAACCTTCTACGATGAAGTGAGCTGCCAACTAGATAAAGGAAAGCCTGTGGATGTGGTGTATCTGGACTTTGCAAAGGCCTTTGACACCGTTCCCCACAAACGCTTACTGTACAAACTAAGGAAGGTAGGTATGGACCATAAGGTGAGTACCTGGATAGAGAACTGGCTCCAGGGGAGAGTCCAGAGGGTGATGATTAATGAGGAGTACTCGGATTGGGCGGGTGTGGAAAGTGGGGTCCCCCAGGGTTCTGTCCTGGGACCAATCCTGTTTAATTTATTCATAAATTATCTAGAGGAGGGGATATCTAGTACAATCTCAGTATTTGCGGATGATACTAAACTAAGCATGCCAATATCTTCTATGCAGGATGTGGAAACCTTACAAGCAGACCTGAACCAAATAACGGGGTGGGCAACTACATGGCAGATGAGGTTTAATGTTGAAAAATGTAAAGTAATGCACTTGGGGGCCAGAAACCAGAAAGCAAGCTACTCACTAGGGGGGGAACCTCTGGGTGAGTCTAGGATAGAAAAGGACCTGGGGGTACTGGTAGACAACAGGCTTGGCAGTGGCATGCAATGCCAAGCCGCTGCAAGCAAAGCCAACAGAATACTGGGATGTATAAAAAAGGGGATTCACTCCAGAAATAAGGAGATTATTCTCCCGCTCTACAAGACTCTGGTCCGGCCACATCTGGAGTATGCTGTCCAGTTCTGGGCACCGGTCCTCAGGAAGGATGTGCTGGAATTGGAAAGAGTCCAGAGAAGGGCAACAAAAATAATTAAGGGAATGGAGGACATCAGCTATGAGGAAAGACTACAAGCACTGAACCTATTCTCTCTGGAGAAGAGACGCTTGAGAGGGAATATGATATCAATGTACAAATGCTGTACTGGCGACCCTAGCATAAGGAACAAACTATTCAGAGAAAGGAGATACAATAAGACACGTGGCCACTCACTAAAACTAGAGGAAAGGCGGTTTAACCTTAAAGTGCGTAAGGGGTTCTTCACTGTATGAGCGGTAAGGATGTGGAATTCTCTTCCACAAGCAGTCGTATCAGCAGGCAGCATTGATAGTTTCAAAAAACTATTAGATGGGCACCTTAGAGACCACAACATACAGGGGTATACAATGTACGGTTAAAAGCAAACACACACACACATCATAGGTTGAACTGGATGGACTGGTTTCTTTTTTTAACCTCACTAACTATGTAACTATGTGTCTTTTACAGAGCTAATGAGCGCAGACATTGCAGCGCGTTCTCTTGCTGACCCGGAGGGGGAATCCTCCACCTCCTCCTCCGACTGAGAGGACTGAGACCCTTCAGGGGGTACACTGTCCGTAGCAACCATATCTGGCTCTGAATCAGAAGACTGAGAAAGCCTGGGCCTTTTCTTAGAAGCCCGCTCAGACATCAACAGATCCACTTTGGACGCTAAAGTCATAAGTGCAGCAGTAAGTGAGACTATTTCAGAGGATTCAGGAGTACCTGAACCCTCCACCAGAGCTGGGGGGAATTTGCTATCCTGGGGCTCCACCAGAACACTTAAAGATTAAATGGCGCTGGCCCTTTAAATCGGCGATAACTGCGGTTCCCACCGCAATGAATAACTAGCC
This sequence comes from Pelophylax lessonae, assembly GCF_965119305.1. Classification (NCBI taxonomy): domain Eukaryota; kingdom Metazoa; phylum Chordata; class Amphibia; order Anura; family Ranidae; genus Pelophylax; species Pelophylax lessonae. The sequence continues at coordinate 65,137 of NW_028119970.1, forward strand.
TGTTCTACTAAGCACTGAAAAGTAATAACCGCCAGCAGAGATATAAACCAGAAAAAACAGCAGAAAATTACCCAGAAGTGTGCTATACTGTACCCACGCTGCGAGCTCGATCTGTGTGTCAGGAGAAGGAAATGATGTCACGCCACATGAGGCAGAACATAGTTCTGAGCCACAAGAAAATGGTTGCCAATGTAAGTCTATAGAAAATGGCCGCTGAGCACATGAGGAAACACATTGCCCACACTAAAGATGGCGCCCGAAGGGCGTCAAAGCATTACAGAAAATGGCTGATGCCCTCGCAATGAGGCCAAACAGCCTGCCCACACCTGAAATGGCGGCCCCGCGGTTTTACACCGATTGCGGCCCCCACAAGCATGTCTGTACCCCCAAAATGTTGCAAAAGCACCTCAGGGACCCCCGCAAATCCCCCACACTGCGGCAGAGCCGCTATAGCGCCCCCGCAGGGACCGGGAAGGGACACACGGGAACCGTACTGACAGACATGAGGGGGGATATCACAGACTCCACATAGACTGCCATCCCCATAACAGATGCCCCACATACACCCCCCCACAGATAATGCCATAGACAGAGGGGTAGCATGGTACTCACCGGTCCAGCGAAAACGTTGTTATACCTGAAGGGTTTTACATGTACTGTTTCTTTAAGGCTGACTCCACCCAGGAGTGATGACAAGGGGCAGAGTGGCCATCTTAGAGACATGTAAGAGATTCATTGATATACTGAGCTGTCCTGTAATGCATGTTGGAGTGTACAGTGAGTCCTGAATAAACATCCGTTGTTTCAGACCAGAGTCCTGTGTCTCTCACAACACGGAGAATATAACAGTGGCGACGAGGATGGGATTTACAAGGTTACTATCCGTGTGAGAAAAGAAAGAAAGAAAAAAAAAAACTCTGGATTGTCAGCTGGATACAAACACCCACAGAGCCCAGCAGGAAAATGTCATTGAACAGACAACCTGGAGTTCCTGGATTGAGAGACTGGAACAGTATTTTTGTGCAAATGCCATCCCAGGCGACAGGCAAGTAGCAGTATTTCTGACACTGGTTGGTGCTAGGACATATGACACGCTTAGGGATCTCCTTTTCCCTGAAAAAACAGTAACTAAGACTTTGGCAGAGCTCCTGACACTGTTAGGGAATCACTTCCAGCCTAAACCACTAGAGATTGCAGAGAGATCCAGGTTCTATCAGCAGCAGCAGCAGCCGGTTGAAGATATTAAGGCTTATGTGCTCACCCTTCGCAGACTAGCCACAACCTGTTCTTTTGGGGAGTATTTACCGACTGCACTGAGGGATAAGTTTGTCATGGGACTAAATAGTGAGTCTAGCCAAAAGAGACTGTTACCAGAGAAAAACCTTACCCTTACAAAGGCAATTGAGATAGCTTCAGTGATGGAAATGGCTGTGAAAGATACAGAGGCATTGAACCCCCAGAGCAGAAGGGAAGAGGTTAAAGAGGAAGTTTTCAGAACAGCAGTCAAGCCAACTGCAGCTAACTGTAAATATAGACCCTCACCAAGTCGGGAGTCAGCTTGCTTCCGTTGTGGGAATACAGACCATGATCACAAAGTCTGCCAGTTTAAGGATCAGCTCTGTCATAATTGTGGTAATGCAGGCCATCTGAAACGAGTCTGCCGTAGTAAGAAGGTGCGAAATAAACAACCTCTGAACACCAGGACAAAGGCATATATGGTGGGAAGATATACATCGTCATCTGATTCAGAGGATGAGGAAGTGCTCCACAGATTAGACATACATCATATGCATTCAGCACCCTCAGCAATGACTGTAGAGGTAACCGTAGAAGTAAAGAAACTCAAGATGGATGTAGACACAGGAGCAGCAGTTTCAGTTATCACCCAGAAACAATGGAGAAAACTTTTGATCCGAACAACTGTCCGTCCAACACCAATCAAACTGCAGACATACTCCACCCACTGGGGTACGTGAAAGTACAGGTATCCTACAAGGTTCAGACGAAGAGAATGCCATTATATATCCTAGAACATGGGGGACCCTCTCTCTTTGGGAGAGACTGGATTGCTCACTTTGGCATGCCAGACATCGCCATTAACCCCTGCAACACCATGACCATCCCATCAGGGGATGAAGAGGGATGGGTGGAATCCCTGAAACAGCGATTCCCACAAGTCTTTGATAACCATTTGGGGAAAATAAAGCATGACTGTGTGAGACTCAGGCTGAAACCCAACGCCCAGCCTAGGTTCTTCAAAGCTCGGATGGTACCTTTGGCACTCCGAGCAGGTGTGGAAGCTGAACTAAGATGGCTGGAGGAACAAGGTGTCATCTCAAAGGTAGAGCACAGTGAGTGGGCATCACCAGTTGTACCAGTAAAGAAAGCGAATGGGGAATTACGTATTTGTGGCAATTTCCGCATGGCACTAAATTCTCAAGCTTGATCTCAGGCAAGCATATTTACAGTTTGAGGTCCACCCTTCGTCCCGCAAGTTTCTAACCATCAACACTCACAAGGGACTGTATGAATACAATCGGATGGTGTTTGGTATAGCCTCCGCCCCCGCCATTTGGCAACGCAAAATGGATGAGATTTTGGCGGACATTCCTTTCACACAGTGCCTGTTAGATGACATGCTCATCAAGGGCCTGACGGACCAGGAACACAAGTGTAACGTGGAACTTGTGTTGGCAAGACTCCAAGAGCAGGGTCTTAAAGTGAACTTGGTGAAATGCCAATTCATGGTACCTAAATTGAAGTTTTGTGGCCACCTTGTGGATGCAGAGTTTATACACACCACGGAAGCCAAAGTTGATGCTTTAGTAAAAGCTCCAGCACCAACCAACGTCCAACAGCTGCGATCATACCTGGGCTTGCTGAACTATTACCACAACTTCCTGCCAGATCTAGCACACGCTTTGTTTCCGTTGAACAAGCTTTTGGAGAAACACTCCAGATGGAACTGGTCGGCTGCATGCCAACGTGCTTTTGAAGTTTCTAAGCGAAAGCTGTTGGCGTCACGCATGCTCGTGCACTATGACCTCCAAAGGCCTCTTACCTTGGCTTGTGATGCCTCACCCTATGGTCTAGGGGCTGTGCTATCTCACGTTTTACCAGATGGGTCAGAGAAACCTGTGGCATTCGCCTCCAGGTCCTGGACAAAAGCAGAAAGCAATTACTCTAACATTGACAAAGAGGCTCTAGCGCTCATATGGGCAATTAAGAAGTTTCATCTTTACCTGTATAGTAGGGAATTCACCATACTGACTGATCATAAACCACTCCTTCAGATCTTTAGCCCTGACAAAGGCATCTCCCAGACGACTGCGGCCCGTCTTCAACGCTATGCCCTATTCTTGGGAGCATATAGCTACAAAATCCAGTATCGCAGCCATGATGCCAATGCTCATGCGGACGCCATGTCCCGTCTGACAAGGACATTAACAGACTCTTCTCCACCAGTCAAGAGTTGTCGTTACACCAGCCTGCCCTTTCTGTCTTCCGGGGAAGTAGCAGCCCATACAGCCAAGGATACCTTCCTTAAGACAATACTCTCCTGGGTACGGTACGGTTGGCCTGCAACTATCACACAGGATTATGAACCTTACTTCCGTAGGCGTCTGGAATTAACTGTGGCTGGCAACTGTGTTTTATGGGGAGACCGAGTGATCGTTCCACAGAGCCTCCGGAGACACATTCTGGACTTGCTACATACTGGTCATCCCGGGGGCACACGTATGAAACAAAAGGCCCGAGGCTATGTGTGGTGGCCGAACCTAGACTCAGATATCACGACATATGTGAATGCGTGTGCTGGATGTGCACAAACTGAAAGAGACCCTCCTCGAGGGTGCGTCCAGCCCTGGACCTGGCCCACGGTTCCCTGGTTTCGCCTACACTTGGACTTTGCAGGCCCGATCAGAGGACACACCTTTTTGATCATTATTGATGCCCATTCAAAGTGGCCTGAGGTCATTCCTGTTACCCAGCCGATGACTAAGGCGACAATTTCCATACTGTTACATCTCGCTGCTACGTTTGGATACCCCAGAGGAATTGTCACAGACAACAGTGCACAATTCACAAGCCAGGAGTTTCAGAGTTTCCTGACTGCCCACAACATCAAACACAAGTTGACTGCACCTTACCACCCGGCTACAAATGGTAAAGCAGAAAGGTTTGTACAGACCTTCAAAGGCTATTTCAAAGCTACTGTGGCTACAAGTAAACAACAGTCCCTGTCACCCCAGCAGATGGACTCCTTCCTTTCTGCTTACAGAACCACACCACATGCAACCACTGGGAAAACTCCAGCTGAACTTCTTTTGGGTCGGCAGCCATGGACTGTTTTGGACATGCTCCGCCCTGAAACGGTCCAGGAACATGTACGGCAGTCCCAAGACAAGAGGGTCGAATACGATGAGATTCCCCGGTTTACAGCCCAGCAAAAGGTATGGGCTCGATCTTATGGCAGTTCCAACACTCGTTGGCTTCCTGCTATCGTCGCAGAGACTTTGGGACCCAAAATGTATAGGGTCTATCACGTACCTGGTGAAGACTGGAATGTTGTGGAGGCCTCTCTTGCTCCTCCCGCCTGACACTCCTGAAGGTGGGAACAGAGTGTGTAAGGCAAGGAGTGGCACGAGTGCCGTAGTGGCTAGCTGGTGGTGTTCACTCCGTAGGTGGGTACAGCAGGTAGTTGCAGTCCTTGGAACAGGGTGCAGTGGCAGCTTGGCACCAAAGCGTGGGAGCAGTAGCCAGCGGAAACCGGGCAGTGAGGTACAGAATCAGCAAGCAAGCAAGTCCAGAAGATAAGCCAAGGTCGATAACAGCCGGGCAGCACGGTAAAATGTAAGCAGGCAGATCAGATCCGTTTAAGCAAGCCAAGGTCAGGATAGTAAGCAACAGAGCAGAAGCACGGGCAGAGGCAAAGTCCAAAGGCAGGCCGGGTCATACACAGGTGAGAATTAACAACAGATGAGGTCTCAGAACCACAGGAACAAGCTGAAGACCATTCAGCAACTGCTCACAGTACTAGAGCAGTTTAAATAGGCCACTGGGAGCCAAATGCTAATTGGTGAGTGCAGGTGTGCAATGTGCATGGGTGTGAGCGAAAGTCCGTACTGGCCTTCTGGTGGAGGAAATCCGGTTTACCTTACAGGGTCTGCCTGGAAGATGGTTCCATTTGCAGACGGCATGCGGACCAATTGCGTCCTCATTCTCAGCTGCCCGAATCCCTGACATCGGCTGCACCTCCAGTGTCTCAAGGATCTGCTCCTACCAGATCAGGAGGCATTGAGACTGATGCTTGGGGGGACTCTGAACTTTTGAACTCAGCTCCAACAGAGCCCTCCAGCCCTGGTCCAGAGGTCTGTCCACCCTCTGAGCGAGGGGATCCCCTCTTGGCCCCGCCGGTGTCCATTCCGGCCAGCCCTGCTTCCTCCGGTCCCGAGGCCTTGGGTGCCCATCCTCAACGATGCTGTCGCCCTCCTGACCGGTTTCAGCTGCAAGACCGGTTACGAGACTATCGACGGGCCCGCCGAAAGTGATCTTCTGCTATTTTCTTCCCGTAGCATCCCTGGAAGTTGTTCTCACATCCAGACGCGGAAGAAGCCATGTAAATCTCCTGAGTTGGAGGACTGCATGGGACAATTATTAGTTACTGTTTTATGCCTGTTCTCGTTTTGTTGTGTTTTTTTTTTTTAGGGATGGATGGAAGGTGTTATACCTGAAGGGTTTCACATGTACTGTTTCTTTAAGGCTGGCTCCACCCAGGAGTGATGACAAGGTTCAAGGGGCAGAGTGGCCATCTTAGAGACATGTAAGAGATGCATTGATATACAGAGCTGTCCTGGAATGCATGTTTTAGTGTACAGTGAGTCCTGAATAAACATCCGTTGTTCCAGACCAGAGTCCTGTGTCTCTCACAACATGGAGAATATAACAAACGTGGATACCGCTCTGGAACAGGAAGCCTCCCACTCTGGGTGGGGGTGCCGTCAGCCGAACAGGACGCTAGCAATGTAGCTGGCCAGCTAGAACCTGTCCTAGGTTGCTAATATGACCTACATGCATATACAGCTAGACCTGATAATAACCTCAATACAGTGCATATGTTTATATGTGAGAGACAAAAGCAGAGTTATTTACTGTTATTTCATGTTTGGATGTCACATAACAGTTGTATGTTGTGTTCACAGAAGCAAAGGAAAAATATGCCTGTAAGATTCATTTATATGCATGTAAGGTAAGTTAAGAAACAGCAGAGTTGAAACCAGAAAGCACAGAGTTAAACTTTATTACCCATAAGGAGTTTGTGGCCAATCACAGCCAATCTCACACTCAGCAACAGTCTTGGCCAATTACAGCCAGCCTTACACCCATTTTTTCTCTGAAGCCTCATGCTTCAGCCAGCCTTCTAATTTTCCACTACAGAAGAGAACTGAATAGACACACAGATCCACAGAGCAGTTTTATGGAAGCAAGTGGCCAAAAATAGGTAATTAACAGTTATACATGTTCCTATTGTTAGTAATGTGATTAGAGCTGTATACTGAACTAGTTATGTGTTCACTTGTAGTTCCACCAAACAAACAAACTATCAAACTTCAAAAGTTATATCGAATTCAAACTATCGAACAAACCCTAACAACTCAAAACCAAACCCAAGCAAACAAACTCAAACAGCAAACAGCAATAGAGAGAGAAATCTATCCACCATTTGTTATACTGTATTCAGCATATGTTGTACATGGACTGTCTGCTGCAAAAGTGTCACTGTTATCTATGAAGAAAAGTTGAAGTTAATAAAGAAGATATCTTAAGCGTTTGGTGTGCTCTTTAAACCTACTGCGTTCCATAGAACGGTATTAGAGGAATTTATAGAGTAACAGACTGGTTAGACTGAAGTCAGAGAGATACAATTCTTCTAATGCCACAGCGCATAAGGCACTTTGTAGTGCTGCGCCTGCCACAGTGGAACTATTTAGCCCTTTGAGGGCAAAGTAATAGTGCTCCTCAACTTGCAGAGTAAAGAGCGCATTTGAGCAGCGGAGCTACATAGAGGCCATAGAACGTGTGGTTTTAGTCAAACTGCAGCCGACTCTTAAAGTGGCAGAACAGCAAATGCAAGATAGACACAGAAAGAGCGCCAACCCTCCTGCGATTCCTAGAGAGAGAAAGAGACGCATGGTGGGAGGCCAAAGTCCAGAGCTAGAGTGCCTGCACCGCTACCCACGGAGAGACCACGTACTGCAGCCAGCTAGTTTCCCGCCACTAGGCCCAAAGCCTGCAGCACAAAGCATCGCAAGTCAGCGCAGAGCATCGCAAGTCAGCGCAGAGCATCGTAAGTCAGCGCAGAGCATCGCAAGTCAGCGCAGAGCATTGCAAGTCAGCGCAAAGCATCGCAAGTCTGCATAGAGCATCAGATCAAGAAAAGACAAGTCTCCTTTAAGACTGATATTTGTTCCAGCAACCTACAGATCGCAGTATCCTGCTCTTCAGAATAAGGTCAGAACTTTCCTTTATTACTTATCATTGCAATAGGCTTGACAAGAAAGAGACATTTTCGTGTTCAGGAATAAAAGGACTGTAAGTAAAAAACAAGGGGCAGTTGTAGTACACAGACTCTAAAGTATTTAAAGTGAATGTCATTTTTTACTGCCTGCACCTATTGCTATTGCATTTAAAGTGAAAGTCTTCTTAATATTCTTATTGAGTGTTATAGCATTTAGAGTAAAAATGTCTAAGTCTAGTATTGCTATGCCACTGTTAGAGGATACAAGGATAGATAAGTTAGAAAGTGAAGAGCAAGGGAACCTGTCTGAGGTAAAAGAGTCAGATGCAGCATTAGTCTTGCCCCAAACTGATATATCCCAACCAGACGAACTAAGACGTTCAGAACGTATCAGAAAACCGACCGCAAAGATGCTGGAAAATTTGGAGCAAGAAGCAGCATTAAAAGGAAAAAAGTTCACCAGAATGTATGATAAGTGGAAATTATACATTAAAGATGTTCGTAAAAGGCTAAAGCAAGAAAGTATAAAAGGAAACTTGAGTGATATTGTAGAGACGATAGAAGAATCTGAATCAGAGCTCATGACAGCATATGTCAATCTGCGGTCATCCACGACACCTTCCCAGGATATTGTAAGGAACATGGACACGTGTACTGCAGTCACTAAAGATTTAGTAAAGCTCATGAGAGAACTATCATCTGAAGCTAACTATGATGAAGTTAAGGCAAGAAAGAGAATGAACAAGCTCTTTATGAGAGACTATGCTAGGTCCTTAGGGGGAACCACAATCTCAAGTGGGACTTCCTTCACTAGCAGAAGTGCCAGTAACATATCCGAGTCCTCAAGTACCTTAATAGCCAAAAGAAAGGAACTGGTCGAACAACTTGCTGTCAAGAAAGCAGAAATTGAGATGGAATCTGCCATTGAGGCGCAGCGCCTACGAAAAGCTGAAATGGAAGCTAAAATGGAAAGTCTGGAAAGGCTGAAAGAAGTCAAGATTATAGAAGCCAGACTGAGAGTACACGAAGAGGACATGAATAGTAATCATAAGTCCAAATCTGTACTAAGTGAAGATGCAGACTCCTACTTCCTTTCATACGCCCAGGAGAATGAAAGGAAATCACCAGTACGTAGTGAAGAAAAAAGTCAGTGCCCTTCTATCCCTGCTCAGAAAGACAAAGAGAGAGACTTACCTAATTCAGAACTAGGTGAGAAAATAAAACTAGATGATCCTATTCCTAGATGTCACTGCAATGATCAGGAAAATGTTGCAACTATTGTCCCAGCAAGATGACAGAGAACAGTCCCAGCAAGACTGCCCGTTACAGAACCTGCTGTATTTTCAGGAGACATACTGAAGTTCATAGAGTGGAAGGCGAGTTTTGAAATGATCACTGAGCACTATTGCTCCAGGCCAGTTGACAAGTTATTCTACCTTCAGAAATATGTTGGTGGAGAAGCAAAGAAAGCTCTTGAAGGTAACTTCTATAGAACAGACGAAGAAGCCTACAAGCAAGCTTGGGAAAAGTTAAATGCAAGATATGGTCATCCTTTCTTAGTACAAAGAGCCTTTAGGGAGAAATTTAATAACTGGCCTAAGATAGGTCCTAAAGAACATTTCAAACTCCAAGAGTATGGTGACTTCCTGCAAGCATGCAGCAATGCCATCCCACATGTACGAGGACTAGAAGTACTGAACGACTATCTGGAAAACCACAGGATGCTAGCTAAACTACCTGAAGGAGTGGCTTCTAGGTGGAATCGCTATGTGACTGAACAGTTAGATCTAAATAAGGACTTCCCAAGTTTTGAAAAGTTCTCTGAGTTTGTCAATAAGGAAGCACGAATAGCATGTAACCCAGTAACAGCATCTTATGCCTTAAAATCCTTAGAAGAAAGGCCTGCGAGAGATATAAGACGTTCAAGAGCAGCTAGCTTTGCAACCAACACAGCAGCTAAAGGTCTAGATACCTACGAGAGCAAGTTCAAAGTCACTACTGGGATCAGTAGAGAGACAGAACTGACAAATCCTCAGACTACCTTTAAGTGTATGTTCTGTGGAGAGAACCACTCCATACACAAGTGCCAACAATTGAAAGAGAAGTCCTTAAATGAAAAGAAAAAATTTGTACTTGATAATCAACTGTGTTTTGGATGCCTAAGAAAAGGACATATTACTAAGGAGTGTAAGAAAAGGGCCACATGTAGTGTTTGCAAAGGACGCCATCCTTACACCACTACATGAAGAACGTCCAAAGAAGGATGAATCCTCAATACCTAAAGATGCTGAGAAAGAAAAGAAAGTATCAGTATTCTCTTGCAGAGTAAGGGAAGGAGAAAGCAACGGCACATCAATGGTCGTACCAGTGTGCATTTCAAATCCTAAAAGGAGGAATAAGAAGGTATATGCCTATGCACTATTGGATGCCCAAAGCGATGTTACCTTCATTGATAAAGAAATCTGTAAGAAATTACAAGTGGCTACAGAACCAGTGAAGCTCAAACTCACCACAATGACGGGGAGAGATACATTGGTGAACAGTCAAAGAGTCAAAGGATTGAGAGTTAGAGGACTTCATTCAAACCTCACATTAAATCTACCTCGAGCCTATACGAAAGACGATATACCTCTAGATCGAGATCGCATACCTACCTGTGAAACAGCCAATAAATGGGAACACCTATCTGTCATATCACATGAAATGTCCCCGCTGAAGGAGTTTGGTGTTGGACTGTTGATAGGCTACGATTGTCCCGAAGCTTTGGTACCACGAGAGGTAATCACAGGAGGAAAGGGTGAACCCTACGCTGTTCGAACTGATCTAGGATGGGGTGTTGTTGGAGGAAAACAGCAGATTGCAAACTCAAGACAGGTGACAGGTTTGTGTCATCGAATATCCGTCCAAGAGTTACCAACTGTAAGTTCAGCAAAAGTAATCAAGATCCTTGAGTCTGACTTTGCAGACATAAGTTCCGAAGAAAAGAGTGTATCTCAAGAAGACATAAAGTTCGTACACACTCTAGAAAAAAGTATTCAGCAGAATCAACAAGGTTATCTTGAAATGCCCTTACCCTTTAGAGAACGACCTTGTCTGCCAAATAACAGAAATCTTGCCCTAGCAAGATTGAAATGCCTGAAGAAAAAGATGGGAAGAGATCCCAAATTCAAGCAAGATTATTTTAAATTCATGGAAGGCATCCTTGAAGAAGGACATGCAGAGAAGGTGAATAACCAACCTAAAGAAGGAGAAGTGTGGTACATCCCACATCAAGGTGTTTACCACCCAGAAGAAATGTCCAAGTTGGTGACATAGTATTAGTGAAAGAAGAAGATTTACCTAGAAGTCAATGGAAATTGGCTAAAGTTCTAGAAGTTCAAAAGGATAAAGACAGACTAGTAAGAAGAGCGTTGTTACAAATAGGAGACTCAAAACTTGACAAAAAGGGAAAACGTCTCACTACTCCACTCAAGTTAGAACGTCCTATACAGCAGTTAGTTGTTCTACTTGAAAGTGATAAAAGACACTTGGAAGTTGAGAACCTGATAGAAAATTCCCCAAATTCATGTTCAAATCCTACTATAGAGAACATAGAATTATAGGTAATTTTGGTGGGAGTGTAGCTGGCCAGCTAGAACCTGTCCTAGGTTGCTAATATGAGTTATTTACTGTGATTTCATGTTTGGATGTCACATAACAGTTGTATGTTGTGTTCACAGAAGCAAAGGAAAAATATGCCTGTAAGATTCATTTGTATGCATGTAAGGTAAGTTAAGAAACAGCAGAGTTGAAACCAGAAAGCACAGAGTTAAACTTTATTACCCATAAGGAGTTTGTGGCCAATCACAGCCAATCTCACACTTAGCAACAGTCTTGGCCAATTACAGCCAGCCTTACACCCATTTTTTCTCTGAAGCCTCATGCTTCAGCCAGCCTTCTCATTCCACTACAGAAGAGAACTGAATAGACACACAGATCCACAGAGCAGTTTTATGGAAGCAAGTGGCCAAAAATAGGTAATTAACAGTTATACATGTTCCTATTGTTAGTAATGTGATTAGAGCTGTATACTGAACTAGTTATGTGTTCACTTGTAGTTCCACCAAACAAACAAACTATCAAACTTCAAAAGTTATATTGAATTCAAACTATCGAACAAACCCTAACAACTCAAAACCAAACCCAAGCAAACAAACTCAAACAGCAATAGAGAGAGAAATATATCCACCATTTGTTATACTGTATTCAGCACATGTTGTACATGGACTGTCTGCTGCAAAAGTGTCACTGTTATCTATGAAGAAAAGTTGAAGTTAATAAAGAAGATATCTTAAGCGTTTGGTGTGCTCTTTAAACCTACTGCTTTCCATAGAACGGTATTAGAGGAATTTATAGAGTAACAGACAGTCTGGTTAGACTGAAGTCAGAGAGATACAATTCTTCTAATGCCACAGCGCATAAGGCACTTTGTAGTGCTGCGCCTGCCACAAGCAAGATGCGGCGTACCGCAGTTGAGACGTCCCAGCGAAGTAGCCACTTCGCAGGCTTGTCCCTGAGGACAAAGACAGGTCGTTTGCGAGGCCTGGGCGTACGCATAGCCTGCTAACGCTCAATGGCAGGCTGGGATTCCGTATAAGGCTCTAGGATAACCAGTGCGATTCCCAGCTCCGCAAACACTGTAGTCTTCCGAAGACTGACTAACTAAGCGCAGGAACAAATAAAAAGCTATCAGTGTAAAGAAAAAGCACTTTTTCAGAGAAAAAAAAAGAAGAAGAAAGGCTGAGACTGCAGCCCCAGCCAAGGGAAGCCTACCTACTCCTAACTAGGGAAAAGACAAACTGAAATGGGAATGCTGCTAGCAGGGGGGTATTGGACCAGAGGGATAGCCCCCTGTAGGTGTGTCTATACAAGGTTTTGTGAATGTTTCTAACAAAATCTTCTGCCTAGCATACTCCAGTGGATAAGACCAATACCCAGTAGTGAAGACTGTATGAGTGGGCGGCGACTGTCAGAGGACGTAAGAGAAATCCCATTTTCGTTCATTGACGGACACATCTCTCCAGTGTTCAGAACCATAGGGACGTCCCCAAGCAGTGCCAAGATCCCAAGGCTAAACACAATAGCCAACCAGGTAACAGGAGCTCAACAAAAAAACTGGAGGTCAACCTGAAAAATACACCCCCAGAGAGGGAACAGACAGTTTAAACAGCAGCCTGAAAAACCTTGTGGCCAAAGGAAACATCCACAGATGCCAACACATCCACTTTTTAGACTTTTGTGAAAGTGCCACCTTGTAAACCTGCGCCACTGACGCCTGATGACAGAAGACCCAAGAAGCACTGAGCGGCCGAGTAGAGTATGCTGTGATATGGAAAAGAGAAACCTGTTCCTTGATAGAATAGGCCTGAGTCACAATCTGATCCATCGGGAAATGGTTGCAGATGAAGCGGACAGTCCTGTGCTTGGCCTGTCCTTGATCACAGTGAGACTGACCTACGAAAAGATTCACTGCCAAATACACCCGATACGCCCAAGCCACATTCAGGACATGCAATGCAAATTCCTTAGGATGTTTGGGCCTGGGACATAGGGAAGGCAACACAATGTCTTCAAATGGAGACTACCTTAAGAAGGAACGACAGACAGGGGAGAAGAACCATCTCATCTTTGTGAACCACCAAGTAAGGGGTGCGATAAGATAACTCCGCCAGCTCTGACACCCTGCGAGCAGAGGTGAAAACCACCAAAAAGGCCTTCTGTGACATCTCAAGCAGGGGAATCTCCCGAATATTTTTAAAAAGAGGCTTCTAGAGAACTGAAAGCACCATGTTCAAATCCCACGGCGGTAGAGCAGACTGCACTGGTGCAGTCAGCTGTCGAACCCCTTGAATAAAAGCATGAACCAGGGAGTTTGTGGCCAGGGGTCGCTAAAAGAAGACCGCCAAGGCCAACACCTGGCCTTATGGTACTCAAGGCCAATTTATGCTCAACACCTCTTTGAAGGAAGGTCAAAATCCGAGCCACGAAAAAGGAGGGGAACACCTATAGACACACAACGAAATATACGCTTTGCTCATACTATGGTACATCTTCCTAGAGGTAGACCTCCTAGCATTCAGCTGTGTCGGGAATCACCAACCCAGGCAAATCTCTATCCTTCAGCACCTGGCTTTCAAGAGCCAGGCCATCGTGCCAGCGACTGTAAAGCAGGATGGAAGATTGGCCCTTGGGACAGCATATCCTCCTTAAGAGGCAGTCTCCAAGGGACATCAGCGATCAATCGTACCAAGACCAGCAAGGCCAGTCCAGGGCCATTCGAATAACCAGAATTCCTTCTGCCTCAATCCTGCTCAAAAGCCGCAGAAAAAGCTTGAGAGGAGGAAAGGCATAGATCAGATAATACTGGCCCCATGGGGCCACCAGAGCATCTGTGGCATCCGCTAGAGAACCCCGTGACCTTGCCACAAACCTCAGTACCTTTCTATTGAGCCGAGACGCCAACAGATCCACCTCAGGGGTGCCCCACTGGAGACATATCTGATAAATTACATCCGGATTAAGGAACCACTCCCCTTGGTCCAACGCCTGCCGGCTGAGACAGTCCGCCTGCCAGTCTTCTACTCCTGGAATGTGTTCGGCGGAGAGGGCCAGGACGAAGGGTTCTGCCCACCAGAGGATGCAGGCTACTTCCAGGGCTGCCAACACACTCTTTATTCTGCCCTGGTGGTTGACATAAGCCACCCCTGTGGCATTGTCCAACTGGATCTGTACCGGGAGCCCCCAGAGTCAACCTGGCCAGTGATCCAGGCACAGCCTGATTGTTCGAAGTTCCAACACATTGATCTGTAGTCTTGACTCCTCCAGCGTCCAACAACCCTGAATGGAGCTAAGTCCCGGGACACTGTCCAATACAAGGCCGAAGAGCCAAGCCACCCCCTGGTTTCCCGACTCAGCCGAATCTGATTTCCAGAGACCTCGGACACTTGTCCCATTTTACCAGGATCCCCCTTTGAAGGGAGCTTGTATGGAACTGTGCAAACAGAACCACCTTGAAGGTAGATGCCATCAGGCTGAGCACCCGCATGCAAGTCCAGAGGGAGGACCACCTGCTGGACAGCAACAGATGAACCACATCATGCAACTTCTGGAGTTTGTCCAGAGGAAGGAACACTCTGGCTAGAGCTGAATCCAGAGTCAGACCCAGATAATCCAATTTTCTGGATGGAATCAGAGCAGACTTCTGGTAGTCTAGAAGCCACTGAACTCCTTCCGGGTCTGTGTAGTCAAGGCAGCTGGACTTGCAAGAGGAGGCAATCCCCCCACTGACGTAGCAACGCCAAAACCGGGTCCAACACCTTTATGAAAACCCGAGACCAAAAGGTAATGCCACAAACTGATAATGCTCCTCTGCAGCAAAACAGAGGAAGCACTGGTGTCAGGCTTATATTGAAATGTGCAAGTAAGCATCCTTGATGTTGATAGATGCAAGAAAATCCCCCTGATGTAGGAATGCCACCACCGTGTGAATGGACTCCATTCTGAATTTCTGTACCTGAGCAGAGCACTTCAGGGCCTTGAGGTCCAAAATCAGATGTACCCTGCCTCCTCCTTTGAGGCCGCTAACAGGTTTGAATAAAAACCTTGAAACCGTTCCAATCCCGGAACCGGGACAATCACACCCTGAAACAGGTCTTGCACCGACCCATAGAGAGCTTGCAATCAATCTGGGGACGAACGTACATTGGAAGGAAAGAACCTTCCTTGAAGGCAAGAACAAAACTTAATCTTGTGACCAGACAGTATCACTTTGTAGACCAATTTTTCGTTTACCAAGGAGGGTCACGGCCCGGAAACCAGCAAAGACGTCCACCCCACCCCAAGTATGGGTGAGGGCGCATCTTCATGCTGAAGGAGCCTTGTCCGCATGTCTAGAGAATTCCGTTCTCGGCTTTCCAGACCAGGACCGCTTGGAATCTCCCGAGGAAGATTGAAAGGTTTTGAACCCTTGTCAGTAGACCCTAAGGAATGGAAAAACTTTTTGTGAGCCGAGAAAGATGGGCCCCGTCTGAGACGAGGTCCTTTTTTTTTTTTTTTTTTTAATCTTCCAAGACTGTGGAAGAAAGGTAATCTTCCCCCTTGTGAGACTCTTAATGATGTCATCCAGGGTAGCCCAAAACAGACGCTTGCCTAGAAAGGGTAAATCAGTCAAAGCTTTTTTAGAAGTCTGGGCTGCAGACCACCACTGGTGAAACAGCTTAGAAATTTGGGAGCCGCATCCAAAGAGGTATCGCAGACAAACTGCAGCCCCTGGACCAACTGGTCCACCAGCTCAGAACAGGCAGGGGGAATCTGCTCACCTTCTAGGTCACTGCACAGTTTAGTGTTTGCAACACCAGGGCAATGGCCAGGACCGGCTTAAGCGCCGAACCAGCAATAGTGAACATATTTCAGGTCAGACTGGATCTTTAAAAGCCAGAGAATCCTTTACCAGAAACATGGTTGTTTTGTTCAACCTGGAGACAGGAGGGTCCACCACTGGTGGGACAGTCCACTTCCTGAGAAGTGACTCTTCAAGAGCTACACCACAGCAAGGTGTTTATGAACCACAATGTGGCATTTTGGACACTCCCAATCTTTATAGACAAACCTCTCAAAACAGGAGGAATAAAGGAACACCTTCCTGAACGAGACAGCTTGTGGGTGTCAAAGGGGAAGGCCACCTCCACAGCAACTTCAGCTGCATCCTAAACCTTCAAAGTTCCCCCACAGATGCAATTAATGCGTCAACTAGTGCCTTCTCGTGCACAGCTATGGGATTTGAGGAATCATCCTCACTATCTGATAGAACAGGGAGCATGGCTACAGGTCCTGCAGGGTGGTCCACGTCCGCAGCAACAGAGTAAGATCCAGAACCTGATGAAACAGATGAGACAGGGGAGGGCCGGGCGCTATTTACCAGTCTTATGCCCAAGCGTGACCTCACCAGGGGAAAAAAAAAAATCAGAGGGGTCTTCCGACTGAGGCTCCGCAAAGGTTGCGTGGACCAAACCCTGCGAAAGGGGTCGCCCTCTGAAGTCCCCAAGAAGGCCTGCATAGGAGGCCCCATAAAAAGCCCCCTCAAGGGGGCAACACGCCGTGATGTGGGTAGTCCTGCAAGGATGGTTCCGTATCGTTGGGAAGGACGGGTGCCCTACAGAGAAAAACCGGACCTCCCCCACAGAGCTTCCCGGCTGGGCCTAGTGGGCCACAACCCGCGGCTATTACTTGTGGATATTAATACGCGCCAATAATCCCTTGTACTAAAAAGTACAATGTACAGCTCTTTTGTATAAAGAAATCCCGGCGCACTCGGTGACAGAGAGAAAATGGGCACACGCTGTGTCACAGTCGATGTCCATAGAAGCAGTCCTGCCCAAGGCAGCGCTCTTGTTTATTTTATCCACTTAAGCCCCGGAAGATTTGGCTGCTCAAAGACCAGGCCCTATTTTGCGATTCGGCACTGCGTGACTTTAATGGACAAATGCGCAGTCGTGCGATGCTGTACCCAAACAAAATTGACGTCCTTTTTTTATGCTGTACCCAAACAAAATTGACGTCCTTTTTTTCCCCACAAATAGAGCTTTCTTTTGGTGGTATTTGATCACCTCTGCGCTTTTCATTTTTTGTGCTATAAACAAAAAGAGAGCGACAATTTTGAAAAAATATTTTTCACATTTTTTTATATGAAATTCTCAGAAGAAAAAAAATGTAAAAATCTAAATTTTTTAACATTTTAGGCCAATTTGTTTTCTGCTACATATGTTTGGTAAAAAAAAATCACAATAAGTGTATTTTGATTGGTTTGCGCAAAACTTATTGTGTTTACTAACTACGGGAAAGATTTATGTCATTTCTATTGTTTTTTTTTACTAGTAATGGCGGCGATCTGCGATTTTTTATTTTTTTTGCGGGACTGGGACATTGCGGCGGACAGATCGGACCGCTGACTGACATTTTTGACACTTTTGGGGGTACCAGTGACATTACTACAGTAATCAGTGCTATAAATATGCACTGTTACTGTCAAAATGACACTGGCAGAGGATGATCAAGGGGTTAAGTGTGTCCCTAGGGGTGTGATTCTAACTGTGGGGGGGGCGTGGCTTGTGATGTAACCACAGAGACATACAATCCTACATAGCAGGATCGTATAGTCTCTGCAATTACATCAGGGAGAATGACAGACGGCTTTGTTTACATCAGCCATCTGCCTTTCTCCCTCTCCAGCGGGAGATCGCGAGTGACCGGCGGACATCGGACCTGCCGGTCACTCTCGCGGGGATGCCTGTGAATGAGCGGGGGCGGAAGCGCGCCTCCGGCGGCGTGCACTCGCCCCCTACAGGCACTT
This sequence comes from Pelophylax lessonae, assembly GCF_965119305.1. Taxonomy (NCBI): domain Eukaryota; kingdom Metazoa; phylum Chordata; class Amphibia; order Anura; family Ranidae; genus Pelophylax; species Pelophylax lessonae. The sequence continues at coordinate 83,043 of NW_028119970.1, forward strand.
TGCCCAGCAGCGGCAGCCTGCCGCAGTATATCTGCGGTGGGCGGTCGTTATGTGGTTAAAGTCCGAGAACAAGAGGGGTTACAGGGGAGGCGGTGTCAACACAACTAATCACAGACATGTATACTTTCAAAAGTACAATAGGAAAGAGGACTGAATGTTTATGGAGAAACCCGACCGTGTGCACGAGATTCCAACTATCAAGTGGAAGCGAAACAAAGCATAATTGCTAAAAATGGCTGCCAAACACCATACAATGGAACTAGCGTGTATCTCATGAACATTGCCCTGCTAATACATGTGCATGCACTCCCGTCATAACCTGTTAGAGTGAATCCTATATAAAGTAGTTCATAAAAAACATATTTGATAGTGCTGCTATTGCAGTAAATGGGACGATATCTGCAAAGGAAATGGCAGCAGTATTTCAATCAAGCGTATCAAGCATAATAGAAAGCTACCAGCCATTATTCCAGCAAAAGGGCAGATACTTATCAAACCGATAAGAATTCCACTTCACAAACATATCTCCGCAGTGTGATTTTTATTTTTTGCGTTATAAACAAAAGAGTGCAACAATTCTGAAAAAAAAAATTGATTTTTTCTAAAATCTTACCGTAAAATTCCTTTCTCTGAGTCCTCCGACAGTCGCCGCCCATTCACACAGTTTTCAATAATGGGTATTGCTTCCTCTCCACAGGAGTTTCTAGGCATAAGACTTGTAAAAGAACAATTCATCTACATAGTCACACCCATGGGGGCTGTCCTTCTAGTCCAATACCCCCCTGCAATAGCCATCCCAATTCAGTTTGGTCGCAAGCAGTGATGGTGTATAAAAAACCCCCAAAAGAGGAGCGGGGCCGGCGACTGTCGGAGGACTCAGAGAAAGGAATTTTACGGTAAGATTTTACAAAAATTCAGTTTTCTCTTACGTCCTCCGACAGTCACCGCCCACTCATACAGTCTTCACCAATGGGATGTCCCAAAGCAGTGTAGACATGAGGGGTGGGAAACGCAACCGTCAGAAAGGCAACGCAGTACCCACATCAGAGAAAGGAACCTTACATGAACAGAAAGGTAACCCTCTGGGTAACAAACAAAGGCTCAACAGGAGCAACAACCCAGGAAGCAAATAACCAACGGGATAAACAACCCCAACAGCCAGGGTCCCGCAATAAAACCAGGGTCCCCTTACGGTACTGCCGCACAAAGAACTTTGCGGCCAAAGGAGGCATCAGCCGATGCCAGAACATCAATTTTGTAGAATTTAGAAAAGGTGTGCACTGACGACCAAGTACAGCCTTACACACCTGGGCCACCGAAGCCTGATGCCGGAAAGCCCATTACGCACTCACCGCTCTGGTAGAGTGCACCTTGACAGGGAAGGGCGGTACCCGTTCCTTCAAAGAATAGGCCTGTACAATCGTCTGTCTGATCCATTTTGAAATGGTCGCCGCAGATGCAGCCATACCCTTCTGAGGTCCCTCAGGAAGAACAAAGAGAGAATCCGATTTCTGAAAGGATTCAGTCGACGACAGGTAAACCCTGATCGCCCTGACAACATCCAAGGAATGCAAAGCAACCTCCTTAGGATGCTTAGGATTCGCACAGAGCGAAGGCAGAACAATGTCCTCATTAAGGTGAAAATCAGAAACCACCTTTGGAAGAAAGGACGGGTTAGGGCGCAAGACCACCTTATCCCTATGAACCACCAGGTAAGGGGAGTGGCAAGACAAGGCCGCCAACTCCGACACTCTGCGAGCAGAAGTAATCGCCACAAGAACGGCAACCTTTTTAGATAGCAGAGTCAACGAGATTTCCCTGATGTTTTCAAACGGGGAACGTTGTAACACGGACAGAACCAATGTTAGGGTGCTGGTGGTAACCTGGCGACAGAGATAGGCCCCGATGTCCGCTAGAGGGCGGAGCTTGGACGGAACCCCCAAGGTAAGTGACACAGGCTAGCCTGAGGTGCGGAGTCTAAGTATCCACCGGTTTTCGCCAGAGCCTCTAGTGGTGAGGATGGAGTTCGCTGCGTGTGGATACCAGGTCGCGGTCCTCAGGGTCGCCCCACCAGGGGTGAACCGATCAAGGTCCGAAGGCGGGTAAACAGACAAGGGAGATCCGAGAGAATGGTCAAACAAGCCGGGGTCAGGACAGGCAGCAGACGAGCGGAGTCAGGAATAAGCCAAAAGGTCAACAGGAAATCAGCAGCAAACAGGTCACAGGTTCAGGAACAACGGCAGGAGCTGAAGACAAGACAGCACTGAACCTGTGTGCTGATCCAGCTTAAATAGAGCTCTTTCTAGATGAGAGGGGTGGAGCTGGAATAGCCTGTGAGACTTAACTCATCCACTGCCAGAGCCTTCCTGACAGGTTCCTAACATTGCCCCCCCCTTAAGGGCAACCTCCGGGTGCCCAACAAGCTCCTTTTTTGTGGATGAGCACGAAAAAATGCTTGGATTAGGTCCGCAGCATGGACGTTCCGTTCAGGCTCCCAGGAGTTCTCTTCCGGACCATAACCCTTCCATTTGATGAGAAACTGTAGCTGGTTGCCTCTCTTTCGACAGTCCACCACAGCCTCAACCTCATACTCCACATCTCCATCCACGAACACAGGTTCTGGGGTACCTGAACTTCTACCAGGGAAGTTATCGGGAATCACGGGCTTCAGTAAGGAAACATGAAATATGGGATGGATCCGAAGGGTATCGGGTAGGGATAGTTCATAGGACACATCATTGAGTTTCCTTTTAACTGGAAATGGACCAATAAATCTGGGAGCCAGTTTCTTGGACGGACAGGCTAGGCGGAGATTAGCCGTGGAAAGCCAGACCCGATCATCAGGTTGAAGAATCAACTCTCCCTTCTTTCTCTTGTCAAAGATCCTTTTGGACGCAGTTTGGGCCTTGGCTAAGGTCTCCCGCAGAAGGTTATTATTCCGGGAAAAGAAGTTGACAGTGTCTTGGACTGCAGGAACTCCGGATTCACATGGAATATCTGGTAAGAAGGAGGGATGAAATCCGTAATTAGCGAAGAAGGGAGATTGGCCAGTAACAGAGTGCTTGGAATTGTTGTAGGAGAATTCTGCAAATGGTAACAGGGCTACCCAGTCGTCCTGGACAAAGGTGGTAAAGCACCGCAGGTACTGCTCCAGGGTTTGGTTTGTCCTCTCAGTTTGTCCGTTGGTCTGTGGGTGGTAGGCTGAGGACATAGACAGCTCGATCTTTAACAGTTTACATAAAGCCTTCCAGAAGCGGGACGTAAATTGTACCCCTCTGTCAGAGATGATGTTCCTGGGAATCCCATGGAGTCTTATGATCTCCTTAATGAAGATCTCTGCAGTTTCCCTTGCAGAGGGAGTACCCTTGAGGGGCAAAAAATGGGCCATTTTAGAGAGTCGATCTACCACCACAAAAATGGCAGAGCACCCTGCAGAAGGTGGAAGTTCCACAATAAAATCCATGGCAATTGTTTGCCAGGGCCGATCAGGGATGGGAAGAGGTCTGAGAAGGCCCCATGCCTTACTTCTGGCGGTTTTACACCGGGAACAGGTGGTACAGGAGAGTACATAACTCCTGCAGCTCTCTTCCATGTCAGGCCACCAAAAAGAACGCTGCAGGAGGTCAAGGGTTCTATGGACGCCAAAATGACCGGCCAGAGGGTGATCATGACAGGCAGCCAGAATTGCTGTTCTGACCTCTTCCGGGACGAAGATCTTGTCTTTAACCCATAACAAGCCATTTTTGTGCACCAGGGGTATTCCGGGTGGACCAGGAATGTGGGCAGAGGCTTGCTCAAGACGGGCCTTCAGATTTGTGAATAAAAGTAGGAAGTTCTTTTCGGATAGGATGGTGTCAGGTACTGAAGTTTCCTTCGGGCTATCAAACATCCGGGACAGGGCATCCGGTTTAACATTTTTAGACCCAGGCCGATAGGTGATATGAAATGAAAACCTTGAAAAAAAAAGTGCCCACCGTGCCTGACGGGGTCTCAAACGTTTTGCAGATCTCAGATACTCAAGGTTTTTGTGATCCGTAAAAATAAGAATAGGGTGTACAGCCCCCTCAAGCAAATACCGCCACTCTTCAAGTGCGGCTTTGATCGCCAGAAGTTCCCGGTCCCCAACATCATAATTCCTCTCTGCAGAGGAGAGTTTCCGGGAAAAGAAGGCTATCGGGTGTATCAAGTCCTTGGTTCCCTGTCTTTGGGAGAGGACTGCCCCGACAGCAACTTCAGAAGCGTCAACCTCGAGGAGGTAGGGTAAGGTGGGATCCGGGTGACTCAACACAGGGGCTGACGTGAAGAGCTTCTTAAGGACCAAGAAGGCGGACTGGGCTTCGGGGGTCCATTGAAAGCGAACACTCTTCTTGGTGAGCTGAGTAATGGGAGTGATGATATGAGAGAAACCCTTAATGAACTTTCTATAGAAGTTGGCGAAGCCAACGAATCGCTGCACTCCCTTTTTGTCAGATGGAGGTGGCCAATCCAGGATGGCAGAGACTTTCTGGGGATCCATCTCTATACCCTCTGTAGAAATTATTAACCCCAGAAACGGGATGCTGCTCCGCTCGAATTCACACTTCTCGGCCTTAACATAGAGACCATGCTGACGGAGGCGGCCGAGGACATTTTGAACATGCTCGCGATGTTGCTCCAGGGATGTAGAGAAGATTAGGATGTCATCTAGGTAAACTATGACAAAGATATCAAGCCAATCCCGGAAAATATCGTTCACAAAGTGTTGGAACGTAGCTGGGGCATTGCAGAGGCCAAAAGGCATCACAAGATATTCAAAATGCCCGAACCTGGTACGAAAAGCTGTCTTCCACTCATCACCTTCTCTAATACGGACTAAGTTGTAGGCCCCGCGGAGATCCAACTTAGTGAACAGGACAGCAGATCTGAGCCGCTGAAAGAGCTCGGAAACCAGAGGGAGAGGGTAGCGGTTCTTAATGGTAACTTTATTCAAGTCTCTGTAATCGATACAAGGTCGAAGGGAGTGATCCTTCTTTTCTACAAAAAAGATACCTGCCCCTGCCGGAGAGGTGGAAGGACGGATAAACCCCTTCTTCAGACTTTCATCCACATAGTCCTTTAAAACGTCCAGCTCACGTTCAGATAGTGGGTAAATTCGGCCAAATGGGATCTCGGCTCCCGGGAGCAAGTCGATGGGGCAATCATATGAACGGTGAGGAGGTAAGGTCTCAGCTCCCCGCTTACTGAAAACATCCAGGAAGTCATGATATGCCTTGGGTACAACAGAACATAAATCAGGCTCAGATTCGAGACAGAACAGAGTTTGGGGGGACTTGGATGGAGCAGGTAGACAGGAGTTCCTGCAGTAAGGAGACGGGAACTGGACGGCTCCTGTGATCCAGTTGATTTGCGGGTTGTGTGCCTGTAACCATGGCAATCCCAGGATAATGGGAAATAAGGGAGATGCGATGACATCCAAACGTATCAATTCCTTATGGCCAGATGGAGAGACCATTGGAAGAGGAAGGGTTTCTTGGGTCACGGGTCCAGACTTGATGTGGGAGCCATCGGCCAGGAAGATAGTGAGGTCCTGGGTCTTGGTCTGGAGAGGTATGCCTTGCTGCCCCGCAAAGGAACGGTCAATGAAACAACTGCAGGCTCCCGAGTCAATGATTGCTGTAACCTGGACGGGTCCTTCTGGGAGTTGCAAAGACACAGGAAAGGCTAAGTGGGAGGTGGAGGTAACTGATGCCACACAACTGGAGGGCGAGACTGGCACAGACTTATGGTGTTTTGCTGCGCAAGAGCGCACATAATGGCCAGCTTCTCCGCAATACAGGCAAAGATTACCCAGCTGGCGGCGACGTCTCTCCTCCGGAGACAAGACAGGCCGCATGACCCCAAGTTGCGTGGATTCAGGAGCATCAGGCATGGCTCTGGCGGGAGCAGGGCTGGGAGAGACTGCCCCAGCGGAAGGGAAGTGTACAGGAGGTGCTACTCGTGGCAACATCCAGGCTGGCCGAAACTGCTGCGTTGATCGTTCCGCCCGGCGTTCCCGGAGCCGACGGTCGATTTGAATGGCCTGGGAGATCAAATCCTCTAGTGCGTCGGGGATGCCCACCCGGGCCAATTCGTCCTTCAGTGCTTCGGACAAGCCTAGACGGAACTGGTACCGGAGTGCAGCCTCGTTCCAGGAAGTGTCGGAACTCAGGCGACGGAAGTCCGTGACATAGTCTTCTACGGGTCTGCGCCCCTGCTGGAGAACGTGTAGCGCAGCTTCTGCGGTGGAAGATCGCTGTGGATCGTCATAGAGTTGGGCCATAGCCTCAAAAAATGACAATAGAGAGTTTAAATGGGGGCTACCCTCTTCAAGGAGCCGATGGGCCCAGGACTGGGGTCCGCATAGTAGCAATGAAATAACAAACCCCACCTTGGTGGCCTCCAGGGAGAAGGTCCGGGGTTGCAAGGAGAAGTAGAGCTGGCAGGCATTGCGAAACGCTCGGAATTTACCCCGATCTCCGGAATATTTTTCAGGGGTAGGGACCCGAGGTTCCGGTGGCAGCATCACTACTGTGGGGCTGGAGGCCGGTGCTGCGGTTGCGGCAGTGGAGGAGGGAGCAGATGGCGCAGTGGAATCTGCCGTGAGGGTTACAGAGCGTAATCGTCCCTCTAACTGTGTATAGCCATCCTGAAGCGTCCTCGCGGCTTGAGACAGGGCTGCTAGATGTTGGCAGATCTCCTCTAACGGTGAAGCCTCTCTTGCAGGTTCCGACATGGCTGTCTTGTACTGTTAGGGTGCTGGTGGTAACCTGGCGACAGAGATAGGCCCCGATGTCCGCTAGAGGGCGGAGCTTGGACGGAACCCCCAAGGTAAGTGACACAGGCTAGCCTGAGGTGCGGAGTCTAAGTATCCACCGGTTTTCGCCAGAGCCTCTAGTGGTGAGGATGGAGTTCGCTGCGTGTGGATACCAGGTCGCGGTCCTCAGGGTCGCCCCACCAGGGGTGAACCGATCAAGGTCCGAAGGCGGGTAAACAGACAAGGGAGATCCGAGAGAATGGTCAAACAAGCCGGGGTCAGGACAGGCAGCAGACGAGCGGAGTCAGGAATAAGCCAAAAGGTCAACAGGAAATCAGCAGCAAACAGGTCACAGGTTCAGGAACAACGGCAGGAGCTGAAGACAAGACAGCACTGAACCTGTGTGCTGATCCAGCTTAAATAGAGCTCTTTCTAGATGAGAGGGGTGGAGCTGGAATAGCCTGTGAGACTTAACTCATCCACTGCCAGAGCCTTCCTGACAGGTTCCTAACAACCAAGTTCAAGTCCCATGGAGGTAAGGGCTCCCTTCGAGGAGGGGCCAAGTGACGCACACCTTGAATGAAGGTGCAAATCAAAGAATCAGACGCCACGGGGTGGTGGAAAAGGACAGCCAGTGCAGATACCTGGTCCTTAATCGTGGCCAACGCAAGGCGCTGGTCCACACCAGACTGAAGGAAAGCCAACACTCTCGCCACCGAGTATGAATGAGGAGTGAAGCCCCTGGACTTACACCAGGCAAAATAAGCTTTCCATGTACGGTAATAAATCTTACCAGACGAGGCTTTTCTAGCCTTGAGCAAGGTAGGAATGACCTCTGAGGAGAGACCCCTGTCTCTCAGGACATGGCTTTCAACAGCCATGCCGTTAAAGCCAGCGACTGTAAAGCAGGATGGAAGATCGGTCCCTGAGACAGTAGATCTTCCCGCATTGGCAGCCGCCATGGAGGCTCAACGGCCAGGTGAATGATGTCCGCGTACCAGGACCGGCATGGCCAGTCCAGCGCCACCATAATCACCACGTTGGTTCCGAGGCCAACCTGCGAAGGAACATGGACAACAACTGAATTGGAGGAAAGGCATATATCAGATGATACTGATGCCAAGGCACCACCAGTGCTTCCGAGGCGTCTGCCAGAGAATCGCGCGTTCTTGCCACAAACCTTTCCACCTTGTGGTTTAGCCGAGACACAAACAGATCCACATCTGGGGATCCCCATTTCGCACACAGCATTTGAAATACCTCCGGGTGCAGGGACCATTCCCCCTGGTCCAGGGTCTGTCGGCTCAGATAATCGGCCTGCCAATTCTCTACACCCGGAATGTGAACTGCCGATATTGCCAGGACATGAGTCTCGGCCCAAGACAGAATGATGGTCACATCCTGGGCCGCCCAGGCACTCCCGGTGCCCCCTTGGTGATTGATGTAAGCCACTGCAGTGGCATTGTCCGTCTGCACCTGTACAGGGCGGCCCTGAAGACGATCCGACCAATGGAGCAGGCACAGCCTGATTGCTCTCAATTCCAATATGTTTATGGGGAGGGAGGATTCCTCCTCCGACCAAGTGCCCTGGGCAGACAGGTTGCCCAGGACTCCACCCCAGCCCAACAGGCTGGCATCCGTGGTAAGTACTGTCCACAGTAACGGCCGGAAGGATTTTCCGTCCGCCACAGCCGGGGACTGAAGCCACCAGAGAAGATCCATTCTGGTTTGGTGACTCAGAGACACTCTCAGATCCAAAGACTGAGGGAGCCTGTCCCATCTGGCCAGAATCTCCGCTTGGAGAGACCTTGTGTGAAACTGTGCAAACGGTATGGCCTCGAAGGCCGACACCATCAACCCCAGGGACCGCATACAGGTCCTGAGTGATGAGGATTAGTTTTCCCTGAGGGCCCTGACCTCGTTCTGTAGGGTCCGGAGCTTGTCCTCCGGCAGGAACACCTTCGCTTGAGCAGAGTCCAGAACCATTCCCAAATATGGGAGACGAACCGAAGGAGACAAGGTCGACTTCTGTACGTTGATGGTCCATCCAAACTCCTGAAGCGTCTGAACTGTAGTGGACAGATCGCGCAGCAGGCTCTGGCTGCCACTTAATCTTAACAGGAGATCGTCCCGATAACCCAAGACCGCAATGCCCTGTGCCCGTAATAGGCCCAGAATGGGAGCCAGCACTTTGGTAAACACCCTTGGAGCCGAAGCGAGACCGAATGGTAACGCCACAAACTGATAATGTTCCTCCGCGATAGCGAATCGGAGGTACATCTGATGACCCTCGAAAATGGGGATGGTCGATAGAGGCCAGGAATTCGCCTGGACTCAGGGAGGCTACCACCGAGCGAAGCGATTCCATGCGGAACTTCCGAACGCATACAGAGCGGTTCAGAACTTTTAAGTCCAGAATAGGACGCACCTTGCCCTCCTTTCCGGGCACAGTGAACATAATCGAGTAAAACCCCCGAAACCTGTCCCGATGAGGAACCGGGACGATCACCCCCTGGGCGAGGAGATCTTGTACCGCCTGATGCAGGTCCTGTTACCGCCCCGGGGTCAAATGAAGATTTGAGGGAAAGAATCTGTCCACTGGGCCGCGAAAGGAATTCGATCTTGTAACCTAAACAAATGATTTCCTGAACCCACCTGTCTGGAATTCGGAGCAGCCAAGGTTGGAGGAAACCGCGCAAACGTCCCCCCCACCCCTGAAACGGGTGAGGGCGCCCCATCAGGCAGAGGCGGACTGGGCCGCCGCACCAGCTTGGCCGGGTTTAGGTTTGCCCGTCCAGGGCTTTTTCTGGCCACCCTTGCCCTTGAAGGGTTTCCCCTTGTACTGTGCCTTGAAGGCACGAAAAGGACCCCTGGTTTGGTTTAAAGGAGGGGCCCTGCTTACCGCGGAAAAACTTGCCTTTAGGATTCTGGGGCAGCAGAGTGCTCTTGCCCCCAGTGACCCCTTTTACCAATTCATCCAGGGATTCCCCAAACAGGCGAGACCCCGCATAGGGGATGTCAGCCACCGTTTTTCTTGAAGTCTGGTCAGTCGACCAGCTTTTCAACCATATCAGGCGATGGTTAATCACCGCGACACTGGACAGGCGTGCAGCTAATGGGGCCTCATTCAAGGCCGCATCGCACAAATACATGACTCCTTGATAGATCTGGTCCACCATCGCCATGGTAGTAGGGGGAGCAGAATCAGCCACGAGGGTACATCTTAGCACCTTGGTCCAATCCGCCACAGCCTGAGCCGCCATGACAGAGGCGAAAATAGGCTTTAGCAGTGGACCCGCCACCATGTAGGCATGGCGGGCAAGGGATTCCATCCTCCTATCCGTAGGATCCCTAAACACCGGAGAATCTTCGGTGGGTACCAGAGTGGCCTTGTTTAATCTGGCCACAGTGTGATCCACCTGAGGGGCCACACACCAGTGCGAATCCGTAGGAGACGCAAAGGGATAAAGGAGTTGAAACCTCTTAGGCACCACAAAGGTGCGTTTTAAATGACGACATCATTCACAGTAGCGTGAAACTCAGCAGGGCAAGGGAACACCTGCGCCGCCTTGCGGGTCCTGTGTGTACCAAATGAGGACACAATGCCCGGAGGATTGGGCTCATCCTCTAAATGTAGTGTTTCCTTAATGGCAAGAATTAGCGCATCCATAGCTGCACGGTCCTCGGCCGTCCCAGGGGGGAATCATCCACCCTGCAACCTCCGCCTCCCCCTCAGACAGAGAAGAGCGAGACCCTTCAAGGGGCACACCACCTACGGCAACCATATCAGATTCAGAATCAGAAGACAAGGAAAAACGAGGCCTTTTTCTGTCAGCACGTTCAGTCATCAGAATATCGACTTTGGACACCAAAGTCCCCACTGCAGCAGACAAAGTAGACAGAGAAGAAGATTCAGAGGAACCTGAATCCCCCACTAAGGCTGTGGGAAATTTGCTGTCCTGCGATTCCATATTAAAATTTTTTTTTTTTTGGAAGGTACTGGCCCTTTAAGCGCCTGCGGACCCCCGCAGCCCACCGCTACAAGACTGTGACAAACAGACCCCTGAGCAGGATAAACTGGTAGCCAGAAGTATTTGCACACAAAAAAGGACAGCAGACAGACCCCCACAAGTGTTACCACCGCAGCCGATCTCTTCTGAACAGAAGGAGGAAGTGATGTCACCGCAGGAGACTGAACTGAGACTGCAGGCCAAGGAAAAATGGTTGCCTATAGAAAGTATGCGAGGCTTCGGGAAAATAGCCGACGACGTGCTCGGAACGAGCGTTTTGCCACACACAAGATGGCGCCGCAATGCGCCAAAACACACCACATACAATGCTGTTTAAGCGCCCACAGTGAAGCCAGACATGCTGCCCACACCTAAAATGGCGGACCAGCGGTGTTTAACCCCGCAGCGGTCGCCACATGTGTCTGTACCTCCAAATAGCACCCTAAAGTGACACAGGAGAGGGACCCCCACAAACCCACACAGCGCACTGGCTGTGAGAAAAACCCCCACAGGGCCTGGGATCAGGGAGCCCAAAAACGCACAGACATGAGGGGATAACACAGACACACAGGACTGCCAGCCCCAGACAGAGGCCCCACAAAGAATGTTCTTACCTGTACTCGATGGCGTGGGGTGCCTCTCATCGACGGGAAACCGCCCACCCTCAGATGGCAGGGGTGCCGTCAGCCAAAAAACACAGGGCGCTAATAGAACACGGAGAACCGTGAATGAGGCGTCCAGGCAAGGTAGCCACCTCGCAGGCTGCATCCCCGAGGACAGGGATGGGTCATTCGCGAGGCCAGGGCGAACACATAGCCCGCTAAACGCTCAATGGCGGGCTGGGATTCCATCAGGCCCTCTGTCCTGGAAAACCAGGACGACCAGTCCGACTCCCAGCTCTGCAAACGCCGTCTTCATCCGAAGATCCGACTAACGCTGACAAAATAAACAGCTAGTAGTGCAAAGAAAAAACAGAATTTTTGTAAAATCTTACCGTAAAATTTCTTTCTCTGAGTCCTCCGACAGTCGCCGCCCATTCACACAGTCTTCACTTATGGGGTATTACATAGTTACATAGTTACATAGTTAGTGAGGCTGAAAAAAGACACATCCATTTCAACCTATGATGTGTGTGTGTGTGTTTGCTTTTAACCGTACATTGTATACCCCTGTATGTTGTGGTCTTTAAGGTGTCCATCCAATAGTTTTTTGAAACTATCAATGCTCCCCGCTGATACGACTGCTTGTGGAAGAGAATTCCACATCCTTACCGCTCTTACAGTGAAGAACCCCTTACGCACTTTAAGGTTAAACCGCCTTTCCTCAAGTTTTAGTGAGTGGCCACGTGTCTTATTGTATCTCCTTTCTCTGAATAGTTTGTTCCTTATGCTAGGGTCGCCAGTACAGTATTTGTACATTGATATCATATCCCCCCTCAATCGTCTCTTCTCCAGAGAGAATAGGTTCAGTGCTTGTAGTCTTTCCTCATAGCTGATGTCCTCCATTCCCCTAATTATTATTGACTTCATCTCCACAGGAGTTTCTAGGCATAAGACTAGTAAAAGAACAATAAATCTACATAGTCACACCCATGGGGGCTGTCCTTCTAGTCCAATACCCCCCTGCAATAGCCATCCCAATTCAGTTTGGTCGAAGGCAGTGAAAGTGTATAAAAAAACCCCAAAAAGAGGGGCGGGGGCGGCGACTGTCGGAGGACTCAGAGAAAGGAATTTTACGGTAAGATTTTACAAAAATTCAGTTTTCTTTTACGTCCTCCGACAGTCGCCGCCCATTCACACAGTCTTCACTTATGGGGATGTCCCAAAGCAGTGTAGACATGAGGGGTGGGCACCGCAACCGCCAGAAAAGCAACGCAGTACCCACATCAGAGAAAGGAACCTTACATGTACAAGAAGGTAACCTTCTGGGTAACAAAAAAGGGCTCAACATGAGCAACAACCTAGGAAAACCAATAACCAAGGGGAAAACAACCCCAACAGCTAGGGACCCGTACAAAACCAGGGTTCCCTATGGAACTGCCGCACAGAGAACTTTGCGGCCAAAGGATGCATCAGCTGATGCTAGAACATCAATTTTGTAGAATTTTTGAGAAAGTGTGCACCGACGACCAAGTCGCAGCCTTGCACACCTGGGCCACTGAAGCCTGATGCCGATAGGCCCAGGACATACTCATCGACCTGGTAGAGTGCGCCTTGACAGGGAAGAGAGGAACCCGTTCCCACAACGAATAGGCCTGTACCATGGTCTGTCTGATCCATTTGGCAATGGTTGCTGCAGACGCAGCCATACCCTTCCGAGGTCCCTCAGGAAGGACAAAGAGAGAATCCAATTTTTGAAAGGATTCAGTCGACGACAGGTAAACCCTGATCGCCCGGACAACATCCAAGGAATGCAAGGCAACCTCCTTTGGATGCTTAGGATTCGCACAAAGCGAAGGCAAAACAATGTCCTCATTCAGGTGGAATTCCGAAACCACCTTTGGCAAAAAGGAAGGATTAGGTCACAAGACCACCTTATCCCTATGAACCACCAGGTAAGGGGAGCGGCAAGACAACGCCGCCAACTCTGACACTCTGTGAGCAGAAGTGATCGCTACCAGGAACGCAACCTTCTTAGATAGCATGGGTAACGAAAGTTCCCTGATATTTTCAAAAGGGGAACGCTGCAACACGGACAGAACCAAGTTCAAGTCCCATGGAGGTAAGGGCTCCCTTCTAGGGGGAGCCAGGTGACGCACACCTTGAATAAAGGTGCGAATCAAGGAATTAGATTCCACGGGGCGCTGGAAAAGAATAGCCAGTGCAGAGACCTGGCCCTTAATCGTGGCCAATGCAAGACGCTGGTCCACGCTAGTCTGGAGGAAAGCCAACACCTTCGCCACCGAATAGGCATGAGGAGAGAAACCCCTGGACACACACCAGGCAAAATAAGCTTTCTATGAACGGTAATAAACCTTACCAGAAGAGGCTTTTCTAGCCTTGATCAAAGTAGGAATGACCTCTGAGGAGAGACCCCTGTCTCTCAGGACCTGGCCCTCAACAGCCAGGCCGTTAAAGCCAGCGACTGTAAAGCAGGATGGAAGATCGGTCCCTGGGACAGCAACATATTCTTGCATTGGCAGCCGCCACAGAGGCTCTACGGCCAGGTGAACGATGTCCGCGTACCAGGACCGGCGAGGCCAGTCTGGCGCCACCAGAATCACCAGCGATTGTTCCGAGGCCAACCAGCGAAGGAATCTGGACAACAATTGAATCGGAGGAAAGGCATAGATTAGTCGATACTGACGCCAAGGCACCACCAGCGCATCCGAGGCGTCCGCCAGAGGATCGCACGTTCTTGCCACGAACCTTTCCACCTTGTAGTTTAGCCGAGACACAAACGGATCCCCACTTCGCACACAGCATCTGAAACACCTCTGGGTGTAGGGACCATTCCCCCTGGTCCAGGGTCTGGCGGCTCAGAAAGTCGGCCTGCCAATTCTCCACACCCGGAATGTGAACCGCCGATATCGCCGGGACAGGAGTCTCGGCCCAAGACAGAATACCGGTCACTTCCTGGGCCGCCTGAGCACTCCTGGTGCCCCCTTGGTGGTTGATGTAAGCCACCGCAGTGGCATTGTCCATCTGCACCCGTACAGGGCGGCCCTGAAGACGATCCGACCAATGGAGCAGGCACAGCCTGATCGCTCTCAATTCCAATATGTTTATCGGAAGGGAGGATTCATCCTCCGACCAAGTGCCCTGGGCAGACAGGTTGTCCAGAACGCCACCCCAGCCCGACAGGCTGGCATCCGTGGTCATTACCGTCCACAGAATTGGCCGGAAGGATTTTCCGTCCGACATCGCCGGGGACTGAAGCCACCACAAGAGATCCATTCTGGTTTGGCGACTCAGACACTCTCAGGTCCAAAGTCTAAAGTAGCCTGTCCCACCTGGCTAGGATCTCCGCTTGAAGAGAGCGCATGTGAAATTGTGCAAATGGTGTCGCCTCGAAGGCCGACACCATTAATCCCAGGAACCGCATACAGGTCCTGAGTGACGAGGATTTGTTGTCCCTGAGGGACCTGACCTCGTTCTGTAGGGTCCGGAGCTTGTCCTCCGGTAAGAACACCTTTGCTTGAGCAGAGTCCAGAACCATTCCCAGATACGGGAGACGAACCGAAGGCGACAAGGTCGACTTCTGAATGTTGATTGTCCACCCAAACTCCTGAAGCGTCTGGACCGTAGTGGACAGATCGCGCAGCAGGCTCTGACTGGCACTCAATCTTAACCACATCCCTACCGGCGTATAGACAAATGACGCCGGCAGGGTGGCAGCGCAGCGATCGGGGGTGAGGCTCGTCCCTCGGACTGAGCCCTACCCCGATCACGGTAAACAGCCAATGAAATTGGCTGTTTACCACGTGATCGGCTGTGTCAATCACAGCCGATCACATGAGCGGCTCCAGCGCGAGCCGCTCGTTCCTTCCTCAATGTGCGCCCTGTCCCCGTGAGCTCGCATGCAGAAGCGAACGCATACGGAAACCCCGCCCAGATATATAAACGGTGTTCAAACCACACATGTGAGGTATCGCCGTGATCGTTAGAGCAAGAGCAATAATTTGAGCCCTAGACCTCCTCTGTAACTCTAAGATGGCAACCTGTAGAAATTTTTAAAATGTCGCCTATGGGGATTTTTAAGTACCAAAGTTTGTCACCATTCCATGAGCGTGCGCAATTTTGAAGCATGACATGTTGGGTATCTTTTTACTCGGCGTAACATTATCTTTCACATTATGGAAAAAAATTGGGCTAACTTTACTGATTTCTTATTTTTTTATTGAAAAAAGTGATTTTTTTCCAAAAAAATTGCGTTTGGAAGACCACTGCGCAAATATGGTGTAATAAAAAATATTGCAATAATCTCCATTTTATGCTCTAGGGTCTCTGTTAAAAAAATATATATAATGTTTGTGGGTTCTAAGTAGTTTTCTAGCAAAAACAACTGATTTTAGCTTGTAAACACCAAATGTCAAAAATAGGCCTAGGCAAGTGGCTAGGATGCATGATGGTGCTTCTTGGATGTTGGGCCCCTCTATATGGCTAGACTGTGAAAAAGTCTCACACATGTGGTATTGCCATACTCAGGAGGAGTGGCAGAATGTATTTTGGGGTGTAATTTTTGCTGTGTACATGCTATGTGTTAGGAATATCCTATAAATTGACAACTTTGTGTAAAAAAAAAAAAGTTTTCATTTTTTTCCCACATTTTCCAAAAACTTGTGGAAAAAAATGACACGTTCAAAAGACCCATAATGCATAATAGAATATACGTTGGAGTGTTTGCTTTCCAAAATGGGGTAATTTCATGGACTTTTCCATTGTATTGGTGCTATAGGGCCTTCAAAAGTGTGATAGGTAGTAAGAAAGTTTTATGTGTATTTATGCTCCTAGAACGCCTGAAGGTGCTTCTTGGATGTGAAGTCTCTTTTTGTGGCCAGGCTGTGTAAAAGTCTCACACATGTGGTATCACCATACTCAGAAGGAGTAGCAGAATGAATTTTTGCTGTGTACATGCTAGGTGTTAGAAATAGTTTATAAATTGACAACTTTGTGGGAAAAAAAAGAAAAACATTTTTTTCTTAATTTTCCCAAGAATTGTGGGAAAAAATTATAACTTCAAAAAACTTAACATGCCTCTTACTAAATACCTTGGACTGTCTAATTTACAAAAAGGGGTCATTTGGGAGGTATTTGTACTGTCCTGACATTTCAGGGCCTCAAGAAAGGAGATAGGCCGTCAGTACATCTGGTGTGATCAATTTTCAGTAATTGGTACCATAGCTTCTAGACTCAATAACTTTCACACAGACTAAATAATATACACTAATTTGGGTTAATTTTACCAGAGATATGTAGCAGTATAAATTTTGGCCCAAATGTATGAAGAAAAATAATTTTTTTTGCAAAATGTTATAATAGAAACTAAAAAAAGTGTTTTTTTTTTCAAAATTTTTGCTCTTTTTTTGCTTATATCACGAAAAAAAAAAAAAAAAAACAGTTGTGATCAAATACCACCAAAAGAAAGCTCTATTTGTGTGAAAAAAATGATAAAAATTTTGTTTGGTTACAGTGTAGCATGACTGGGCAATTGTCATTCAAAGTGTGAGAGTGCTGAAAGCTGAAAATTGGTCTGGGCAGGAAGGGGGTCTAACTGCTCTGTATGGAAGTGGTTAATAGGAGATCGTCTAGATATCCCAAGACCGCAATGCCCTGTGCCCGCCACAGGCCCAGAACAGGCGCCAACACTTTGGTAAAGACCCTTGGAGCCGAAGCGAAACCGAAAGGTAACGCCACAAACTGGTAATGTTCCTCCGCGATAGCGAATCGGAGGTACCTCTGATGACCCTCGAAAATGGGGATGTGTAGATACGCATCCTTTAGGTCTATAGAGGCCCCCGGATTCAGGGAGGCCACCATCGAGCGGAGTGATTCCATGCGAAACTTTTGAACGCGCACAAAGTGGTTCAGCGCTTTTAAGTCCAGAATCGGACACACTTTGCCCTCCTTTCTGGGCACAGTGAACAGATTCGAATAAAAACCCAGAAACCTGTCCCGATGAGGCACCGGGATGATTACCCCCTGGGCGATGAAATCCTGCACCGCCTGATGTAGGTCCTGTAACCGCCCTGGGGTCAAATGAAGATTTGAGGGAAATAATCTGTTCACCGGCTGTGAAAGAAATTCGATCTTTTACCCTGACCGTATGATTTCCTGAACCCACCTGTCCGAGATTCGGAGCAGCCAAGGTTGGAGGAAACCGCGCAAACGCCCCTCACCCCTGTAATGGGTGAGGTCACCCCTTCAGGCAGAGGCGGACTGAGCTGCCGCACCGGCCTGGCCGGATTTTTGTTTGCCAAACCAGGGCTTTTTCTGACTACTTTGGCCCTTGAGGGGTTTACCCTTGTTCTGCGCCTTGAAGGCACGAAAGGACCCTTGAGTAGGTTTAAAGGATGGGCCCGCTTACCGCGGAAAAACTTGCCCTTAGGATTCTGGGGCAGCAGAGTGCTCTTACCCCCAGTGACTCCTTTAACCAATTCATCCAAGGATTCCCCAAAAAGGCGAGACCCCACATAGGGGATGTCAGCCACCGTCTTCCTGGATTTTTGGTCAGCCGACCAGCATTTTAACCAGATTAAGCGACGGTTAACCACAGCGACACTGGACAGGCGTATCGCCAAAGGGGCCTCATTTAGAGCCGCATCGCACAAATACATGACCCCACGATAAATCTGATCCACCATATCCACTGTAGTGGGAGGGGCAGAGTCGGCCAAGAGGGTGCATTTGAGCACCTTGGTCCAATCCGCCACAGCCTGAGCCACCATCACAGAGGCAAAAATAGGCTTGAGCATGGAACCCGATACCATGTAGGAATGTCAGGCAAGAGATTCCAGTCTCCTATCAGTAGGATCCCTAAACACCGGGGAGTAGGGTAGCTTTGTTCAACCTGGCCACCGTGTGATAAACTTGCGGAGGCACACACCAGCGCGCAGCCGTAGTAGCCGCAAAAGGGTAGAGAAGTTGAAACTTCTTAGGCACCACGAAGGTGTGTTTTAAATTACGCCATAGCTCATTCACCTTATGGTGAAACTCTGCGGGGCAAGGAAAAACCTGCGCCGTCTTGCGGGTCCTGTGTGTACCGAAAGAGGACATAACGCCCGGAGGGGTTGGCTCATCCTCCAAATGTAGCGATTCCTTTACTGCTAGGATCAACTCATCCATAGCTGCGTGTTCCTCGGGTGATCCAGGGGGGGAATCATCCACCCCTGTAACCTCAGCCTCCCCCTCAGACTCTTGCGGGTCCTGAGAAGAGCAAGACCCCAAAAGGGCCACGCTACCTACAACAACCATGTCACACTCAGAATCAGAAGAAAAGGAAATCCTAGGCCTTTTCCTAGCAGCACTTTCAGACATCAGCACATCCATTTTTGACACCAAAGTTGCCACAACAGCAGCCAAATTAGTGACGGCGGAGGATTCAGAGCACCCTGAATCCCCCACCAAAGCTGGCGGGAATTTGCTGTCCTGGGATTCCATAACAGAAAATAAAAGTTTTTTTTTTTTTTTCAAACTGGCCATTTAAGAGCGCCGCGGTCCCCACAGCACACCGCTATAAAGACTGACACACAGACCCCCCCCAGGGACAAAAACTGACCAGGAAGATTGCACAAGGCAGGACAGGAAAAGAACAGCAGGACAGAACCCCACAGAGTGTTACCAGCTTCTTCGGTCAGCTCTGTGAGAAAGGAGGAAGTGATGTTACTGCTGGAGGCTGAGCTAGGCTGCAGGCCAAGGGAAAATGGATGCCTATTGAAACTAATGGGAGGCTTCGGCAAGATGGCCGCCGACATGTGCTCGGAACGATCGTTTGCCACACACAAGATGGCGCCGTAAGGCGCGAAAATACACTACATAGCATGCTGTATGAGCACCCACAGTGAAGCCAGACATGCTGCCCACACTTAAAATGGCGGACCGGCAGTTTTTAACACCGCAGCGGTCGACGCATGTGTCTGCATCCCCAAGCACCCTAAAGTGACATTAGGAGAGGGACCCCCAAAACCCCACACAGCGCTGCTGTGAGAGAATAAAAACCCCCGCAGGGACCGGGACCAGGGAGCCCAAAACGCACAGACACACAGAACTACCAACCCCAGACAGAGGCCCCACACAGAATGTACTTACCTGTACCCGATGGCGTGGGGTGCCTCATATCAAGGGGGAAACCGCCCACCCTCAGATGGCAGGGGAGTGCCGACAGCCAAAACGCAGGACACTAGTAGTGTACAGATGAACCTATGCTGTGTCCAGTGAGGTAGCCACCTCACCTGGCTGCATTCCTGATGGACAGGGACGGGTCATTTGCGAGGCCAGGGCGAACACATAGCCTGCGAAATGCTCGATGGCGGGCTAGGATTCCATCTGACCCTCTGTCCTGGAGAACCAGGACGGTCAGTCCGATTCCCGGCTCCGCAGATGCAGTCTTCATCCGAAGATCCACTAACTAGTGCTGATAAAATAAACAGCTAGCAAAGAAAAGAAAAAAATTACATATTTTGAAAATAAAGCATAAAAGAAAGAGAAAGGCTGAGACTGTAGCCTCAGCACAGGGAAGCCTATCCACTCCTGAAGCTAGGCAGAAGACAAACTGAATTGGGATGGCTATTGCAGGGGGGTATTGGACTAGAAGGACAGCCCCCATGGGTGTGACTATGTAGATTTATTGTTATTTTACAAGTCTTATGCCTAGAAACTCCTGTGGAGATGAAGTCAATACCCCATAAGTCAAGACTGTGTGAATGGGCGGCAACTGTCGGAGGACGTAAGAGAAAACACATTTGCAGCAAATAAAATCATAAAAAAGAAGAAAGGCTGAGACTATAGCCCCAGTACAGGGAAGCCTATCTTACTCCTTAACTAGGCAGAAGACAAACTGGGTTGGGATGGCTGATTGCAGGGGGGTATTGGACCAGTGAGACAACCCCCATAGGTGTGTATGTAAATGCTTATGCCGCTGTACAGAACACTGGTGAGACCTCACTTGGAGTATTGTGCGCAGTACTGGAGGCCATATCTCCAGAAGGATATAGATACTCTAGAGAGAGTTCAGAGAAGAGCTACTAAACTAGTACATGGATTGCAGGAAAAAACTTACCAGGAAAGGTTAAAGGACCTTAACATGTATAGCTTGGAAGAAAGAAGAGACAGAGGGGATATGATAGAAACTTTTAAATACATAAAAGGGAATCAACTCGGTAAAGGAGGAGAGCATATTTAAAAGAAAAAAAACTACCACAAGAGGACACAGTTTTAAATTAGAGGGGCAAAGGTTTAAAAGTAATATGAGGAAGTATTACTTTACTGAGAGAGTAGTGGATGCATGGAATAACCTTCCTGCAGAAGTGGTAGCTGCAAATACAGTGAAGGAGTTTAAGCATGCATGGGATAGGCATAAGGCTATCCTTCATATAAGATAGGGCCAGGGACTATTCATAGGTTTCAGATATATTGGGCAGACTAGATGGGCCAAATGGTTCTTATCTGCCGACACATTCTATGTTTCTAAATGCTTTGTTTTTTTAACAAGTCTTATGCCTAGTTAGTCCTGTGGAAATGAAGTCAATACCCATTGGTGAAGACTGTATGAGTGGGCGGCGACTGTCGGGAGGACGCAAGAGAAAGAAATTTAGCACTTTCTCTGTATCCTCTGTGGCTAGATTCCCTTCATCGTCTTTTATGGGGCCAATGTGTTCTGGTCTCACTTTCTTACTATTTATATAGAGAATTTATTTTACTCTCTTCCGCTATATGTCTCTCGTGTTCTATTTTAGCTGCTTTGATTTTGCCTTTACATTTTTTTTATTGCACTCTTTGTAATGTCGGAATGCTGCCAATGACCCCTCAGCCTTGTATTTTTTGAAGGCCTTTTCTTTAGCACTAATATGCATTTTTATGTTGGAGTTTAGCCACCCAGGGTTTATATTAGCTCTTTTAAATTTATTTCCCTTTGGAATGCACTGGCCAATCCCTTTGTTAAGTATGCTCTTGAAGCACTCCCATTTTTCCTCCGTGTTTTTTTCCCAGGGTTCTATCCCATTTTATATTGTCTAGCAAAGAGCGTACTTTAGAGAAATTGGCTCTTTTGAAATTCAGTGTTCTTATATTAACCTTATGTTTCCTATTACTGTAATTAATACTGAAACTTATTGTCCTATGGTCACTGTTTCCTAAGTTGCCCCGTATTTCTATATCCGTGAGCAGGTCTGTATTGTTGCTAATCAGTAGGTCAAGTACCGCATTGTTTCTTGTTCGTGGGTTCACCATCTGACCCATGAAATTGTCCTGCAAAACATTTAGGAACTGCCGAGCCTTGGCTGAGTGCGCGGTTCCTTCTGCCCAGTCTATATCTGGATAATTAAAGCCCCCCATTATAATGACATTTCCCATCCTTGCTGCCAAAGGAGGTCCGCCTCCCCCTCCTCCCTCTGGTTGGGGGGCCTAAAGCATACGCCCAATATTACCTTCCCCATACTTCCTTCCCCCTTGAAGTTCTACCCATAGGGATTCTACCTCCTCCTTAGCTCCATTATTAATATCATCCCTCATATTTACCTGTACACTGTTCTTAATATACAGACCTACCCCATCCCCCCTTTTCACATTCTCTATCTCTGTGATAAAGGGAATACCCCCTGAATGGTCGCCAGCCAATCATGAGAGCTGTCAAACCAAGTCTCTGAAATCCCCACAAAATCCAAGTCCTCCTCATACATCAGCAGTTCCAGCTCTCCCATCTTGTTGGCCAGACTTCTGCTCCAGCAATGCTGGTCCCTGACTGGTTTCCCCAACATCACGCAACAGGGCATATTTATTGGGTTGCTCCAGTTCAGGATCGGCCTCCTTGCCTTGTTCCCATCTACCCTTCCTGTCACCCAACTACTCTGCTCTGATGCCTGCACCCTTGTATCTCCGCCCTCCTCTGTGCAGGCCCCTGCCAGCACCTGACTGGTACGTTCCCAGCTCTCCTTCAGTATGGATATTCTTCTCAGTGTTGCCAGCTGCTTCCCTAGATTCAGGACCTGAGCTTCCAGGGAAGTAACGTGCTTACATTTTGTGCAGCTGTATTCGCCCTCGATCGCCTGATAGAGAACGTATACATACCACAAGACGTACACCCTAAGCATTTCCTACAGGACTTTCTAGAGGTTCTGATAACACTTCACACCCGGGTCCTCACAGGTGCCTTATGGGGTCCCCTGACCTTTACACACTGATTGGAGAATACATTCACTTCTTGTACACAAGTCTTCCCCACCAGGAATTACACAGCAGTCATTAACGGGAAAGATTTTATTCAAAGAAGTCATCATAACCATCATGCAGTGAGCAGTACAGCCACAAGGGGCAGCAGATCACATTTTATGGCAGAAATCAATCTCATTGGGTCTGGAGGCACTAGGACCAGTAATCAAATACCAGCACACTGAAGAGTCTATGGGATTGCAGACGCCGTGCCCTGGAATGCAGTATTAGTGGTCCTTCCTAGCACTGTTCTTCTAGGAATGGCAGCTGGTCTTCAATGACTGGTCCATGATGGGAGTGCCGTATCCTATTGTAGTGCCAGTCCTGAAATGTCCGCCATATGCAGGCGATGTACAACCATGTACTACAGAAGTCCAACACATTGTGAGATACTGTACATGGAGGTCCAGAGGGGTGGCCCTGCGACTTTTCCATGCAATATGGATGTAACATAGAAGTGGAGGAGGCGCCCCCCTACTGCTGAATATATGGAGGTCCCCCAACCCAATCATAAGATAAGGTCAGAAAGCAATGCTCCGCCCATTCCTACACACAAACGGGGAATTCACATTACGGGAAAATGAACCTACTACAGGTATACAGAGCAATATATACAGGAGGAACTACAATGGAGGAGCAAAATACACAAAAGTCCTAAAAGATGATACAAACAGAAGGGGGAATGTGATTGTCCAATCAGGACAATGTAATAATGTGATCGTCCAATCAGGGCAATGAAGTGTTGTGATGTCTGAAGGATATCCAGTAAAGTGCAGCTAGTGACTGAGGACCATAAGGGAAGGGGGGGGGGGGGGGATGGAGTATACAGGATAATTGATTACGGGTAGTATTTTGAGAATGACGGGTCACAGTCTGTAGTGGTATTATGGGTAGTATTTGTGGAATGACGGGTCACGGTCCGTGGTGGTAATAAGGGTAGTATTTGGGGATTGACATGTCATGGTATTATGGGTGGTAATGGTCTGCCACATTCCATGGCATTCTGGGTGGTAATGGTCTGTCACAGTCCATGGTGTTATGGGTGGTAATGGTCTGTCACAGTCCATGGTATTATGGGTGGTAATGGTCTGTCACATTCCATGGCGTTATGGGTGGTAATGGTCTGTCACATTCCATGGTATTATGGGTGGTAATGGTCTGTCACATTCCATGGCATTATGGGTGGTAATGGTCTGTCACATTCTATGGTATTATGGGTGGTAATGGTCTGTCACATTCCATGGTATTATGGGTGGTAATAGTCGGTCACATTCCATGGTGTTATGGGTGGTAATTGTCTGTCACATTCCATAGTATTATGTACACAGGTACTGATTTGTGGCAATCCATGCTGGTGTTTCGGGTTGGCAGCGGTTCTACATTTGAGTGAACGGATGTCCACGATGGGTCAGGCTGCAGGAGAAGCTGTCATCAGCATAGAAGCAGTAACATTCACAAACAAAGCAAGGAAGCAGAATATACAATTCCTGGTAATAGGGGGACCTTGGGTGCCGGACTGAGGGGCCCAATACTGGATGTGAAGAGTGAAGTCACAACACTCAATCCTTGGCTTTGCCAATGATGGCCAAGATGTAGAGGAAGATATTAATGATATCAGTGTAGAGATTGAGAGCAGCAAAGACGTATTCCTCTGGACTAAGTGCCAACTGCTTATTGCCCAGAATCATCTGCGTGTCGACCGCCAGGAACTAGAGGGGAGAGAAGAGAGAAAGACATTAATCCAGAGAACCACAAAATGTAAAGCCACCAAACCACCCATCAAGCAGAACTTAGGATGTCACTCACAGAAGTCACTACACTTGTCACCCATGAACCAAATATTCTGAAGTGTCCATGAGATACTCATTTCAATTCTGGGAGGTACAGAGGGTATGAGGGCACAATGGTGTTGGCTGGAGGTGGTATAGGAGGGTAGGAGGACACAATAGTGCAGGCTTGGTATGGTATACAATGGTATGGGCTTGTTATGTCACCTTTAGAGCTTGAGAAAAGCTAGTGGAGGGGGATGGGGCCCCAATGACGACAGCAGGATTACACATGCTGCATGTATAGTTGCTAGACAATTTGGAAGGTGACATCACTAGTAGTCTGGTAGTGGGCGGAGCTATGGCAGATCTGCCCTCTTTTCCCTTCTCCTAGCTGTCTGGGTCCTGCCAGGACCCCCCGTATGGTGGGCTAGGACTCATCCCAGGACCCCCGTATGGTGGGCTAGGACTCATCCCAGGACCCCCCGTATGGTGGGCTAGGACTCATCCCAGGACCCCCGTATGGTGGGCTAGGACTCATCCCAGGACCCCCCGTATGGTGGGCTGGGACTCATCCCAGGACCCCCCGTATGGTGGGCTGGGACTCATCCCAGGACCCCCCGTATGGTGGGCTGGTACTCGCTGACATCTGTTGAGGTGTATATCTGGTCCAGCACCCGAGGAGTTACATGGATCAGACATGTCAGAGAAGATTAGACCTAATCCCGGCCATTGAAGCTTCTTATCATTGTGACCTCCGAGTGTCCTTCCAATCCTACTCCAATCCACCGTCCTCCATAGCCAGGCCTCTCACCATTCACAGAACTCCATCCACCTCCAAAATCAGCCCTAAAATCCCTCCTAGCGCTTCTCAAAGATTTTTTGTTTGCGCAATTCACAAAAAAAAATAAAAATAAATAAATACCGCAAGTTTTCACTTCGAAAATATCGCATATCATTTTAGGTATTTTTTTTTTTTTTTTTTTATCGCCGCCACCCGCTGCAACTGATTGGACTACTATACTGACTCTGTGCAAGTAGCTGAATGGCCACCAAACTGCTCTCCCACAATCTATTTTGCCGCCACGGAGGACCGACTGAGGCTTTACCTTCAGCTTCTTCAATGAAGCTTTGATAATAAAACCTGGAAGCGGATTGGTTCCTGTGCTGAAATGCACCAAACTCCCCCCCATGAGTAAAAGCAGCTGCAAACGGTACGGTACACTATCCCCCCTTATGGGTAGAAGAGACTACATGTGATGGTGCACTATCCCCCCTATAGAGACTGTACAGGTGACGGTACGCTATCCCCCCTATAGATAGAGACTGTACAGGTGACGGTATGCTATCCCCCATTATGGGTAGAAGAGACTGTACAGGTGACGGTACGCTATCCCCCCCCCCCCCCCCATGGGTAGAAGAGACTGTACAGGTGACGCTACGCTATCCCCCCCCCCCCCCCATGGGTAGAAGAGACTGTACAGGTGACGCTACGCTATCCCCCCCCCCCCCCCCCCATGGGTAGAAGAGACTGTACAGGTGACGGTACGCTATCCCCCCTAGGGGTAGAAGAGACTGTACAGGTGACGGTACGCTATCCCCCCTAGGGGTAGAAGAGACTGTACAGGTGACGGTACGCTATCCCCCCCTATGGGTAGAAGAGACTGTACAGGTGACGGTACGCTATCCCTCCCTATGGATAGAAGAGACTGTACAGGTGACGGTACGCTATCCCTCCCTATGGATAGAAGAGACTGTACAGGTGACGGTACGCTATCCCTCCCTATGGATAGAAGAGACTGTACAGGTGACGGTACGCTATCCCCCCTATGGGTAGAAGAGACTGTACAGGTGACGCTACGCTATCCCCCCCTATGGATAGAAGAGACTGTACAGGTGACGGTACGCTATCCCCCCTATGGGTAGAAGAGACTGTACAGGTGACGCTACGCTATCCCCCCCCCCCCCCCCATGGGTAGAAGAGACTGTACAGGTGATGGTACGCTATGACCCCCTATGGGTAGAAGAGACTGTACAGGTGTCGGTACGCTATCCCCCCCTATGGGTAGAAGAGACTGTACAGGTGACGGTACGCTATCCCTCCCTATGGATAGAAGAGACTGTACAGGTGACGGTACGCTATGACCCCCTATGGGTAGAAGAGACTGTACAGGTGACGGTACGCTATCCCCCCCTATGGGTAGAAGAGACTGTACAGGTGACGGTACGCTATCCCTCCCTATGGATAGAAGAGACTGTACAGGTGACGGTACGCTATCCCCCCTATGGGTAGAAGAGACTGTACAGGTGACGCTACGCTATCCCCCCCTATGGATAGAAGAGACTGTACAGGTGACGGTACGCTATCCCCCCTATGGGTAGAAGAGACTGTACAGGTGACGCTACGCTATCCCCCCCCCCCCCCCCCATGGGTAGAAGAGACTGTACAGGTGACGGTACGCTATCCCTCCCTATGGATAGAAGAGACTGTACAGGTGACGGTACGCTATCCCCCCCTATGGGTAGAAGCTGCTGGGTGTGAAGCCCACACGGGTCGGATGTACGTCTCTATAGTCCGTGTCGGAGGTGAGCACAGCGCCATACACTTACACATGTGAAGAGAAGGGCTCCCAGCGCGGCGTACACTATCTGCAGGATCTTGTTACGGATGAAGATGCAGAGGATGGAGAAGATGATTAGGACCACCAGGCTGACCATTAGGACCCCCATACAGGATGTGAAGTCATACTTTGTCTGTGGAAAGAAAAGACAACAAGGTTACAGAGAATGATCTACAGGAACCACAACTGGGAGTCTGACCCCCCCCACCAGGGGCTGAACTTCGTACCCACCAGAGCTAAGGACACACCAGGGACTGGGGGGGACTGAACTTCGTACCCACCAGAGTTAAGGACACACCAGGGACTGGGGGGGGGGGGGAACTGAACTTCGTACCCACCAGAGTTAAGGACACACCAGGGGCATAGTGGAGGCTGAACTTCGAACCCACCAGAGCTAAGGACACACCAGGGACTGGGGGGGGGGGGGAAACTGAACTTCGTACCCACCAGAGCTAAGGACACACCAGGGGCTGAACTTCATACCCACCAGAGCTAAGGACACACCAGGGGCATAGTGGAGGCTGAACTTCGTACCCACCAGAGCTAAAGGACACGCCAGGGGCTGGGGGGGGGGGGGGCTGAACTTCATACCCACCAGAGCTAAAGGACACGCCAGGGGCTGGGGGGGGGGGGGGGGGGCTGAACTTCATACCCACCAGAGCTAAAGGACACGCCAGGGGCTGGGGGGGGGGCTGAACTTCATACCCACCAGAGCGAAGGACACACCAGGGGCTGAGGGTAACCGGTTCTGAATATTGGGTAAACCTCGTACCCCAATCCTCTACTCCCTGCAAATGCCAAGGACAGAGCAGAGGCTACATACTGGTGTACCCCTTACCCCTGATCTCTACCTACCTTTCCAGAGCCAAGGACAGAGGGGGATTATGGGTGTACCTCTTGTCTTTGATCCTCAACGTCAAGGCTAAATACCCACTACCCTGATCCTCTACCCCTTTCCCCTCCCCCCACCACAGTGTTGGCTTCAGGCTCTCAATAATACAATTATATGTCCTTCAACGAAACCTCACAAGTTATTTCTAAGGGCCCATTCACACCAGAAACTGCACATCTACTGCCGTTTTTGCATTTGTGGCGACGTGCATTTGTGGTGCATTTTTCCTAAGCTTGCGTTTCCTTTGGGGTCCCTGCGTTTCCTTTGGGGTCCCTGCGTTTCTGTGCATTTGTAGAGTGGATAAAAAAGCATCTTCCTGCACTGCACTGGTGCGGATATTTGCCCATAGGATGACCTGGATATTGGACGGTCTATGCGGCTGGACTGCAGTCAGAAATGCAGTGGAACGGGCGGGTCGTATGTTGGCATGGTTGTCTCAGGAACACTCCCCAGCTACGCTGATTACAAACATCAAGGATGACGTGGGGTGCTGCCACTCGGATCCCTCTGCCATCAATGCCCAATTTGCGAGCCACTATGAGGACCTCTATCGCTCCCGGGTGGTTTACCCCCCGGAGCGCCTCGCGGCCTACCTTGACACCCTGGATTTTCCGCAACTGTCGGAGGCGGGTAGGGTCAAATTGGATGGCCCAATTTCCCTCACAGAACTGTCCAAGGCTATTGCGGCTCTGCAATCCGGTAAGGCCCCGGGCCCGGACGGGCTACCGGTGGAGTTTTACAAGTCCAACTTGGACTTGGTGGCCTCGCGCCTTCATTCCCGGAAGGATTAATTTACTTAAAATGATTTTTCTCCCTAAATTTCTTTATGCCTTCCGTAACACCCCGGTGCCTATTCAGTGCGCCTTTTTCCGGCAGCTGGATAAAGTGGTGATAGAGTTAGTTTGGGCGGGGGCTGTCCCTAGGGTTGCGAAGACTACCCTGCAACTCCCGTTGTCCCTGGGTGGGCTGGCATTACCCAACTTTCGCTATTATTACTGGGCGGTGGTGTTGGTCACGGTGCGGTGGTGGTTCGCACAGCCCCGGGACAACCCGGCGGTGAGTCTGGAGGCGGCGATCATGGGCTCTTATACTGCTCTTGGTCACTTGGTATACCGTGGCCCTGGGGTGCACCAACAGCTGACTGTCCCTATGCGGACAACAGTCAGGGTTTGGGGGCAGATGTCGATTGTGGTCGGTGACCCCGACACTGTCTCCCCGCATACTCCGCTTTGGGGTAACCCCAGGCTACGGCACCTCCAGTCCATCCCGGACCCGGGTCTGTGGCACCGGTTCAGGATTATCCGACTACAACAGGTCATGCCTGAGGGTGTGATTCTCCCGTTCCCGACGCTTCGTTCTTCCTATGCTCTCCCCTCCTCTATGCTGTTTCGCTACCTCCAGCTGAAGCATGCCTTGCAGACCTAATACCTGGGGGCTGTCACGTTAGCACCTAATACGGTGGAGCGGTTCCTGTCGACTAGATGCGCTGACTGTATCCTGTCTTCTGTGTACCTTAGATCACTTGTAAGGTGGACGGGGCAAGCCCCCAACTCTATGCCCTTTGGAAAGAGGACATCCCGTCCCTTGACGAGGAGGCCTGGGAGGAGGGGCTGGGTGGATATATCTCTGGGGTGATTTCGGCCAGGGATCGCTTCATTCAGCTTAAATTTCTCCATAGGGCCTATTATACCCCTCAGCGAGTGGCCAAGATATACCCTGGTAGTTCGGATGTATGCCCCCGGGGCTGTGGGCAAATTGGTACCTTCTTCCACATGGTGTGGTCCTGCCCTGTAGCTCAGCGGTTTTGGAGGGAGGTGGTTGGTGAGCTTGAGGGTTTGGGGATTCTTGGCATGTCCTTGATCCCAGAGTCTCATTACTGGGTTTTTTTGATTTGGTCTCTCACAAGAGGCACACGCAGCTCTTTATATTTTATCTTATGTTCTATGCCCGGAAAACTATATTATTACTTTGGAAATCGGCTGACCCTCCGCTACTGTCGAGGTGGCGGACCCTGGTTGACTCTGTATTGCCGCTCTATAAACTCACCTACATGAGCAGGGGTTGTCCTCAGAAATTTGACAAGGTGTGGGGTTTGTGGGTGGCTAGGGGAGGGCTGGGATAGACCCTTCCCCTCCTGCGCTCTCTCCTCTGTTTGTTCTCTCTTGACCTCCTCTTTTCTGCTTTGCCGTGCTTGACTCCCTTTGGGGTCCCTTTCCTTCCCCCCCCCCCCCTTTCCTTTCTTCCCCTTCTGGATTTGTGGTCCCTTTACTGGGTGGTGTCGTCCTTCATTTGCTGTCCCTATGGATGGCTTAGCTTCTGGCTGCCGATCCTGCTGGGGTGACTGACCCTGGCTGGGGGGGGTGTGGCTGCTTGGGTGGGAGGGTGATGGGAATCCTCCCAATTATATTGTGCCTTTATTGCAGGTGTGGGAGATCTTCTGTTACTGTGTACGTATGTTGTACCTTGCCCTTTTATTTGCCTATGATTTTGTCCACTGTGAACACAGCTCTGTATTTTTTGTTTGTAACTTGTTTTTGAAATTAATAAAAACGTTTCTGTTAAAAAAAAAAAAAAAAAAAAGAAATGCTGTGAATGGACCCTAAGGCCCCGTTCACACAGGGGCGATCTGACTTCGGGGGGCGAGCTCCGAGGTCGCGGTGCGAGCAGCGCGCTGCGACCTTGGAGCGGCCGCCACGGACTTCATAACATTGAAGCCCCAAAGAAGCTCCGGACCCTTTTTCTAAGTCGGAGCGACTTGTGGGTCCGCAGCTTCCCTATAGAAGGCGACCTGTGAGGCGACCAGGTCGCCTCACAGGTCGCCTTAGTGTGAACGGGGAATGAATGAAACAAGCTTCTTTCTGGCTCTTTAACCCCAATTTACCCCTTCCTAGCCCCAAGCACCGTTTCCCTCTTTGGTTTATTTTTTGGAATATAAATAACCAATCTTATTCTGATGGTTCTTTTGGACTGGTGAGTGCTGATCTATGCCCCCCCCCCGGTTGCTGGTCACTGCTGTGCCTGATCGGTCGTGGGGAGAGTGGCAGGCAACCTTTCCATCTGTGAGCCGATGTCCCTTGGCCTCTCTCAGATCTCCTCTAAAGGGCCTTCTCAGGCTTTAGTGGTCTGGTTGTTAAAGCCGGGTTTCCTAAAGACAACCATTTCGTATTCAGTAATCCTGACCGCTTTATCAGGTGTGGAAGGGGTTTCCAGTGGAGCCTATAGCAGTCCCCATATGCGTTCTTCAGTGGGACATGTTATTGGGGTAGAAGAATCCTGGCCATGAAAAGTCAGGCGTCTGTCCTTTCTCAGCTTATTCTTGCCGCACATTCATTGAGGTCGTACCGCTATGAAGCAAGGTCGTACCGCTATGAAGCAAGGTCGTACCGCTATGAAGCAAGGTCGTACCGCTATGAAGCAAGGTCGCACCGCTATGAAGCAAGGTCGCACCGCTATGAAGCGAGGTCGTACCTCTATGAAGCGAGGTCGTACCTCTATGAAGCGAGGTCGCACCGCTATGAAGCGAGGTCGCACCGCTATGAAGCAAGGTCGTACCGCTATGAAGCGAGGTCGTACCGCTATGAAGCGAGGCTGTACCGCTATGAAGCGAGGTCGCACCTCTATGAAGTGAGGTCGTACCTCTATGAAGCGAGGTCGCACCGCTATGAAGCGAGGTCGTACCTCTATGAAGCGAGGTCGCACCTCTATGAAGCGAGGTCGCACCGCTATGAAGCGAGGTCGCACCGCTATGAAGCGAGGTCGTACCTCTATGAAGCGAGGTCGTACCGCTATGCAGGGGGGTTCTCATGTCGAACACTGGCAGTTCTTCTCTTCCACCGTTTGATTTAAATTTGGTCATTTTGGTGCTGCAAAGACCTCTCTTTGAACAGATTTGGGACATTTCGGAAATGCTGGTCAGTAAGGCAGCTTATCCTGTGGCCACCATGTTAGCCAGGTGGGTTTTGGAGTTACAAACAAAAACAAAGCAAGGGCGCACCGGCCTACCGCATTATCCTCAATAGAGCTTTATTATTCTCAAATAAAAATATATCTACTCACAAACATAGGTTGTAAGCCAGCATATCAGATTCAAAATGACAGAGTCCATCAGATTGCAGTCCACAGTCATAATAGTTAGCGGCTAACGTGTTTCGAGGCTATGCCTCTTCATCAGAGCCAAAAGACCCTACCTGGCACATTGGTTTATATAGAAAAAAGTGATTCATGTTAGGCTTATGAAATGAGTGGCTCCTCCCTCATGGGTGTGGTCACATCAAAATTAGCCTTAGCCACACTCAGACTTCATACACCTTTTCATCTACTTATACATGCTGGTTTAGACCAAATTGTACATACATTCTTATACTGCCAATTGACTATAGAGGATAAGAGCAGCATACATTCATACTTCTATGCTGATTGTCCATGTATTACATAATAAACACTTCGGATCATTCTAGAACCTTTCCGGTAACACAATATTTCAATTAAAAACTAAAGACAAAGAAACAGACTGAGGGGGAAATAAATCAGAGCACAGCCTAACCGTGTGACTCCAAGAAAATGCTGGCAATGAGAGACTCCTTGGTCACCAGACTATATAGTCACTTCTATTCATACATTTAGGGTTCACTAAATATTTGAGTAAGCACAAAGAGGTGGCACACCACCCTATCCCTGATGTGGGCTAAATAATGATCTAATCCTACTCCTCTGATGGAATACCTGCAGAGCACACAGCAGTGAACGAATGGAATGCATGCCGCCATACCTGGGAGAACCCCAGCGTCATGCGTTCCAAAGCGGCGACATCATTTCCGCTAGGGCTGCACGATATTGGGAAAAAAAAGAACATTGTGATATTTCGTTTTCATATATATATATATATATATATTGCGATATTTCTCTGAGTGGAATGCAGAAGACGGATTAGGCAGAGTCGGGACTCGCAGTTGTGGTAGGAGCTAGAAGAACACAGCCGACATGACATCTGTCCCACACGTTCCCTCTGCCACCCTGGAGCTAGTTCTCTTGACCGAGCGGTGAGCGCAGCACAGCGAACCAATCACGTGAGTAGCGGCACAGCTAACCAATTAGGTGTGCAGGCACGCGTGATTGGTTAGCTGTGCAGCTGCTCACGGCGCGCTGCTCACCGCTGAATGTGTGGGACGGCTGCCAGCACTGTGAGTCCTCCTCCTCCCCCCCCGAGTCCCGACTTCTCCCTGCCTAATGGTAAATATCGTGTCTTCGGCGATATGAATATCGCCCACGCCCGCAGAACTATAGTCGATATCACATCGACTATCGTTCAGCCCTAATTTCCACCTACGTCACTTCCGCCCCTTCGAGCCGACAGCGTCATATCGGCCTACACCATTTCTGCCCTTCACCTCTACTGTCACCACAGTGTGTACTCCCCAAATACAACACAGCGGGCAAAGGAAGCGACTACTGAACGGCAGGCCAATCATTATAAATAAAATAGGTTACTATACCAGAATGCAGAGAGCCCTCCCTGCCCCCTACCTACATGGACGACCAACACTTACACATGTGCCTAATCTAGTCCACTCCTGCATAATAGTATATGGATAGATAGAAAAACAAATATCAGCATTCTAATTATTATTACAATATATGTGTATATTTGAAGAACTAATACACACATAAAAACCTAACCATATGTATACTCAGAGTATATTATATTGTAGTATACCACATGCACATAAAAAAGTGTGCTAAAAACTCCCCTTCTACTACAAATGTACTATTACGGGTTTTGGAGGTAGCAGCCTGGCCTGCAAGAAACCCCAAAACATTTTACATAGGAGCAGCAATTTTTAGGCCTAAAACCCTTTTATTTTTTCTCAGCTTTCATCTTGGATTAGAAAATTGTATTTTTTGTTTCTCAGTAAAAACCTTTTCTTGAAGTACATCAGAGGCCATAGATGACTTCATATGAGCAGGATTGGTGTAGGAGAACCAGGACAAGCCAGAATGTGAGGCACAGAGTAATCTCTGGCACTGAATTGATGGAGTTCACACCAGGTAAAACTTCCAGCTCTTCCTGGTAGTGGCTTTTCTTGCTTTCAGGAAGGTAGGAATCAGAAATCCCTTAGACATGTTTTTGAAAAGCCATGGTGGAAGGCAGAACCTGCGTAGCAGTGTGGGCCTAGAGTTAAAATCTGGCCTGTTGGGAAGGGGCCTGAGATAGTCTGCTAGAAGTTTGAGAATGTGTGTACCTTAGGGTTCTTCTGTCCCAATCTGGGGCAATTAAGATTGCGCCTCTAGTTCTATTTGTGGAGCAGATGAGGCAGAATTTGCACTGAGACAAGGGACAAAAGGCATAGATCAGGGCATCAGAGGCCAGGGCTAGAGGATCCCTGGTTCTGGCAAAAAGCAGAGGTAGCTTGTTGTTGACCTGAAGGCCATGGCACCTACGGAAGGCAGAACTCAATGGACACTCCGAGCTGCGGGATGTTGATCTCCTCTCTTGACCACGTTCCCTGAACTGTCAAGGACTGAAATACTCCTCCCCAGCATGACAGACTTACATCCATTTTTAAGAACTTTCCAGTTGTAGGGAAGGAAGGACTTCCCTGGTGTTGCAGTTTGGGTGGTAATCCACCAAGAGAAGGAAGTTCTTGTTTGATTGAATAGGAGTGAGTATGGGTAAGTCGAGGGAAAGAGCCTTTCTTCCATGCTGACAAAAAGGTTTTATTGGGGGGTTCTTGAATGGAATTGGGTGAGTTACTGCCTCGAAGTCGGCTACTATTAAGCCTAGAACTCTAATAGTGAATGAATGGGGATTGTGGGATTTCTCTTGGATCTCGGTCCTCGAGCAGGAGCACTTAGAGAATGGATTTTTCTCTGAAAGACTTTTGCTTGGAATGTGTCTGGTCAGCGTATTTCTACATAAAATTATAAAAACTGATTAACTATGATTTTACAATAACGGGATTACACCTCTCCATGAGACATTTAAGAGAAGTGACAGAAGTCTGGGCTGGACAGAGAATTCAATAACCAAAACAGCCTAGTGCATACAAGACCAGCAATGAACAAACGGGCCAGGAAGAAGACCTGGAGAAGATGGCTCTCCACAAACCAATATATTCAAAAAAAAAATAAAAAAAAAAAAAAAAAGGTCTCAGACTTGTGTAACCATCCAGCAAAATAGGACAATGCTGAAAGACTCCCCTTCAAGGTCAGTAAAAAAATAAAAGTATTTAAAAGCTAAGCAGGCCAATATCTTCAATACAGGACATGGAAACCTTACAAGTAGACCTGAACAAAAATAATTTGGGGGGCGGGGGGCGCAACTACATGGCAGATGAGGTTTAATGTAATTTGGGTGCCAGAAATATGATCGCAAGTTACTCACTAGGGGGGGAACCTCTGGGTGAATCCAAGATGCAAAAGCACCTGGGGGTATTAGTAGGTGACAAAATCAGCAATGCCAAGCCGCTGCAAGCAAAGCCAACAGAATACTGGGATGTGTAAAAAAGGGGATTCACTCCAGAAATAAAGAGATTATTCTCCCGCTCTACAAGACTCTGGTCCGGCCACATCTGGAGTATGCTGTCCAGTTCTGGGCACCGGTCCTCAGGAAGGATGTGCTGGAACTGGAGAGAGTCCAGAGAAGGGCAACAAAAATAATTAGGGGAATGGAGGACATCAGCTATGAGGAAAGACTACAAAAACTGAACTTATTCTCTCTGTAGAAGAGACGATTGAGGGGGGATATGATATCAATGTACAAATACTGTACTGGTGACCCTAGCATAAGGAACAAACTATTCAGAGAAAGGGAATACAATAAGACACGTGGCCACTCACTAAAATTAAAAAAGAGTAGCGGTTTAACCTTAAACTATGTAAGGGGTTCTTTACTGTAAGAGCGGTAAGGATGTGGAAGTCTCTTCCACAAGCAGTCGTATCAGCAGGGAGCATCAATAGTTTCAAAAAACTATTAGATGGGCACCTTAAAGACCACAACCTACAGGGGGTATACAATGTACAACATACAGGGGGTATACAATGTACAACATACAGGGGGTATACAATGTACAACATACAGGGGTATACAATGTACAACATACAGGGGTATACAAGGTACAACATACAGGGGGTATACAATGTACAACATACAGGGGGTATACAATGTACAACATACAGGGGGTATACAATGTACAACATACAGGGGTATACAATGTACAACATACAGGGGGTATGCAATGTACAACATAGAGGGGTATACAATGTACAACATACAGGGGTATACAATGTACAACATACAGGGGTATACAATGTACAACATACAGGGGGTATGCAATGTACAACATACAGGGGTATACAATGTACAACATACAGGGGTATACAATGTACAACATACAGGGGTATACAATGTACTATTCACACACTCATCATAGGTTGGACTTGGACTGTTTTTTATTTTTTTCAACCTCACTATGTAACTATTTCAACCACTTGCCGCCCGCTCACCGTCAATTGATGGACGAGTGGTGAGGCTCTCACTCTGGGATGACCGCATACAGTCAGGTTAATAAATATTGGGACATGGACACAATTCTAATCTTTTTGGCTCTATACATCACCACAATGGATTTGAAATGAAACAAACAAGATGTACTTTACCTGCAGACTTTCAGCTGTAATTTGAGGGTATTTACATCCAAATCAGGTGAACGGTGTAGGAATTACAACAGTTTGTATATGTGCCTCCCACTTTTTAAGGGACCAAAAGTAATGGGACAGATTAACAATTACAAATCAAACTTTCACTTTTTAATACTTGGTTGCAAATCCTTTGCAGTCAATTACAGCCTGAAGTGTGGAAAGCATAGACATCACCAGACGCTGGGTTTCATCCCTGGTGATGCTCTGCCAGGCCTCTACTGCAACTGTCTTCAGTTCCTGCTTGTTCTTGGGGCATTTTCCCTTCAGTTTTGTCTTCAGCAAGTGAAATGCATGCTCAATCGGATTCAGGTCAGGTGATTGACTTGGCCATTGCATAACATTCCACTTCTTTCTCTTAAACTCTTTGGTTGCTTTCGCAGTATGCTTCGGGTCATTGTCCATCTGCACTGTGAAGCGCCGTCCAATGAGTTCTGAAGCATTTGGCTGAATATGAGCAGATAATATT
Source organism: Pelophylax lessonae (assembly GCF_965119305.1). Taxonomy (NCBI): domain Eukaryota; kingdom Metazoa; phylum Chordata; class Amphibia; order Anura; family Ranidae; genus Pelophylax; species Pelophylax lessonae. The sequence continues at coordinate 120,131 of NW_028119970.1, forward strand.
CCCGAAACCCTTCAGAATTCATCCTGCTGCTTCTGTCAGCAGTCACATCATCAATAAATACAAGAGAACCAGTTCCATTGGCAGCCATACATGCCCACGCCATGACACCACCACCACCATGCTTCACTGATGAGGTGGTATGCTTTGGATCATGAGCAGTTCCTTTCCTTCTCCATACTCTTCTTTTCCCATCACTCTGCTACAAGTTGATCTTGGTCTCCTCTGTCCATAGGATGTTCCAGAACTGTGAAGGCTTTTTTAGATGTTTGGCAAACTCTAAACTGGCCTTCCTGTTTTTGAGGCTCACCAATGGTTTACATCTTGTGGTGAACCCTCTGCATTCACTCTGGTGAAGTCTTCTCTTCATTGTTGACTTTGACACACATACACACCTACCTCCTGGAGAGTGTTCTTCATCTGACACACATACACCTACCTCCTGGAGAGTGTTCCTGATCTGACACACATACACCTACCTCCTGGAGAGTGTTCCTGATCTGACACACATACACCTACCTCCTGGAGAGTGTTCCTGATCTGACACACATACACCTACCTCCTGGAGAGGGATCCTGATCTGACACACATACACCTACCTCCTGGAGAGCGTTCCTGATCTGACACACATACACCTACCTCCTGGAGAGTGTTCCTGATCTGACACACATACACCTACCTCCTGGAGAGTGTTATTGATCTGACACACATACACCTACCTCCTGGAGAGTGTTCCTGATCTGACACACATACACCTACCTCCTGGAGAGTGTTCCTGATCTGACACACATACACCTACCTCCTGGAGAGTGTTCCTGATCTGACACACATACACCTACCTCCTGGAGAGTGTTCCTGATCTGACACACATACACCTACCTCCTGGAGAGCGTTCCTGATCTGACACACATACACCTACCTCCTGGAGAGCGTTCCTGATCTGACACACATACACCTACCTCCTGGAGAGTGTTCCTGATCTGACACACATACACCTACCTCCTGGAGAGGGATCCTGATCTGACACACATACACCTACCTCCTGGAGAGCGTTCCTGATCTGACACACATACACCTACCTCCTGGAGAGTGTTATTGATCTGACACACATACACCTACCTCCTGGAGAGTGTTCTGGATCTGACACACATACACCTACCTCCTGGAGAGTGTTCTGGATCTGACACACATACACCTACCTCCTGGAGAGTGTTCTTCATCTGGCACACATACACCTACCTCCTGGAGAGTGATCTTGATCTGGCCAACTGTTGTGAAGGGTGTTTTCTTCACCAGGGAAAGAATTCTTCAGTCATCCACCACAGTTGTTTTCCGTGGTCTTCTGGTGTTGCTGAGCTCACCGATGCGTTCTTTCTTTTTAAGAATGTTCCAAACAGTTGATTTGGCCACACCTAATGTTTTTGCCATCTCTCTGATGGGTTTTTTTTTTTTTCAGCCTAGTGATGGCTTGTTTCACTGATAGTGACAGCTCTTTGGATCTCATATTGAGAGTTGACAGCAACAGATTCCAAATGCAAATAGCACACTTGAAATTAACTCTGGACCTTTTATCTGCTCCTTGTAAATGGGATAATGAGGGAATAACACACACCTGGCCATGGAACAGCTGAGCAGCCAATTGTCCCATTACTTTTGGTCCCTTAAAAAGTGGGAGGCACATATACAAACTGTTGTAATACCTACACCTGTCACTTGATTTGGATGTAAATACCCTCAAATTAAAGCTGAAAGTCTGCAGTTAAAGTACATCTTGTTTGTTTCATCTCAAATCCATTGTGGTGATGTATAGAGCCAAAAAGATTAGAATTGTGTCCATGTCCCATGGACCTGACTGTACGATGGTGCCCCAGAACGGCCGCTTTCGTGTTCCTAGGACACAGGCTGGAAGGGGGTGAAAGTGCCCGGTAAGCAAGTGGTTAAGAAAGACCAACACTAAGGAAATCACAGCTCCATACGGGAAATTAAACCAAAATGGACAATAAAAACCCCTGAGACAATTATCTGACCTTATTGTTCCAAGGTTGGAATTACCCAAACCAGAGACAAGCAGCCCAGACAATACAAAATCTGGACAAAGTTCTCAGGAGGAAATTTGCATTCTCTTCAGAAGGAATGAATCATAAAACAGATTTTTTCATATATTCACCTACAAGTATGGTTTCAGGAGACAAAGGCCATGAGATGTTCCTACCAAGGGATTGTAATAGCATTTGTGCACAAATAGGAAAGTTTTATCCATGAATAGATAGGATGGAGAATTACAGAGGTCCTATTTTCCTATGGCCAGCGAATTACACGATATTGGAACAATGTACCAAAGAGTTATGAAGGCAACAACTGCATCACCGGCAATACGACTCTATTATAATAAAATCCTCAAGACAAAATTTAAACAAAATTTCCAGATCAGATTTATAGGAGAATCTGAATCTCATTTCTAGGACTGAACTGTCACCTAGTGGACAGGAGTGAAATGACCAGTTACTGCCCAATTTTGAACCAATCAGAAGACAGTAAATATTGGTTGGGGAGTCAGATACAAACAATGGTTCCCAATCATATAAAATACAATGAGAGACCGAGAAGGCTGCTGCTTGCTGACCTCTGCCAACGTCGCCGACCTCTGCCAACGTCACCGACCTCTTGCTGCCCGAGACGAACCATCTCACCCCAGAACACCTCAAAGGTTTTTTTTCCTTGGAGGAAGTGGTGAGATATAGGCAATAGGATCGCTGCTTTTCTTCCTCTCAAGTACTTTGCTCAGATTAACCCTAAAATGTTATCTAGTCATTTACTGTGTAGAGGTTGAATTCATTTGCTAATCTTTTCCCATGTGTTCACTGTGACGGGGGTCACTTTGGTTGGGGGGCTGGGGAACCCAGCTTACCTTAGAGAGGTTGGGAAATCCCTCTCTCCGCCCCCTAGGCCCCTCCTATGTGTAAGTCACCCTGTGTCTATTAGGGACACAGGGTGGCCAAGGAAATGGACTTAATGGACACAGAAAATGGTTTGGATTACTCAAATGGGACAGTAATAATTAACAATATATCTCAGAGAATATATGAAGACTCCGGGACTCTAGGCTTAGCTGACCATTGCCAATAAGGCTTCACACAGTCAGACTTCTAGCAGATGTTAACCACTTGCCGACCGCCTCCAGTATATTTACTGCGGAAGTCAGCCACTCCTGGGCAAACAGATGTAGATCTACATCGCTCGCCCAGGAGCCTGTAGGGGGCAGCGCGCCGCCGGAGGCGCGCTCCCGCCCCCGCTCGTTCACGGACATCCACGCGCATGTGACCGGTGGCTCCGATGTCCGCCGACCACTCGCAATCTTCCACAGGAGAGGGAGAAAGGCAGACGGATGATGTTAACACAGCCGTCTGTCTGTCATTCTCCCTGATGTAAGCACAGAGGCTTTATCCTGCTATGTAGGATCGTATGTCTCTGGTTACATCACAAGCCACGCCCCCCAGTTAGAATCACGCCCCTAGGGACACATTTAACCCACTGATCACCAATAAATTTTTACAGTAACAGTGCATATGTATAGCACTGATTACTGTAGTAAGGTCACTGGTACTGCAAAAGTGTCAAAAATGTCAGTCAGGGGTCCGATCTGCCCGCCGCAAGGTCGCAGTCCCGCAAAAAAAAAAAAAATCACAGGTGATCAAATACCACCAAAAGAAAGCTCCATTTGTGGGAAAAAGACGTCAATTTCGTTTGGGTACAGCGCCGCCCGACCGCGCAATTGTCCGTTAAAGTCACGCAGTGCCAAATCGCAAAATATGGCCTGGTCATTGAGCAGCCAAATCCTCCGGGGCTTAAGTGGTTAATATCAGCTCAACCACCTGTCTTCCACACATCGTAATTGTGCTGATTGACTTTTTACACCTATAATGTGTCATTTTGTATTTTGTTTTAGCCTTGTTGCCGGCAGTCTGGTCATCCAGGCTGGTGTAACTGCACTGAGTTAATTAGCATGTGAATGATAACCTTGTCTAGATGGGATTAGCCATGAGTCAGCTGTACCTCGTTATCTAACCATTGTGTGATGTTTTGGGGTAAATATTCGGCTCATTGTTCATGTAGTGACTGACATACTTCTCATGTGTATAAAAAGTCTGTTTCTTATTCAATAAAAGGAGTTAGTCGTTTTCAGATACATACAAGCCAAGTTGTCGGCTAGTTTTGTATGGGGGGTGGCTGGAAAATCTGGTATATAATGTTCAAGACTGAAGGAAGCTGTATACTGACGGAAGACCACAAGCACAGTGTGGGTCAGTGGTGGGATGCTTCCTGCAGTCTGGGACATCCAAACCTCCATCGGGATCCAAGGGGCGGATAGCAGAAGAGGAGAGGTACAGATATCAGCCGCCATGGAAGAGGAATTCGGAAGGAGGTTGTGAGAGATGCGGATACAGCACAGGGGACCAATGTCAGAGAAGGTCCTGCTAGGATGTAATCCGCTGGGAACTCTGGAAGCAAACGCTAGCCCGTGAGCAGCGACATCAGGGAAAAATCCTCCCCTCCTTCCAGGAAAGGTACTGGTCCCAGTATGGATTGTGAGTGCTGGTTTTGGGAGATAAACTGCACAAGGAAAGGAACGCTGATTTAAGCAGGCTTGTCCAGGGAGGAGATACGATTGGATGAGAGCTACACAGCTCTCTGCTGGTATGTAACCCAAGTGTGCCCATGGACAGCAGACAACAGCCCAACCGAAGGCTTTGGCTACGGTGGCCTGGGACTGTCATTAGAGAAGTGGTCAGAGGACCCTAAATTTGGGAGCAATTTGGAGTGGCGATTAGAGGAAATAATGGATTCCAGAGAAAAGATCCTGAACATCTTGGGAGTGGTCTGGGCACTGGAAGATTTGGAGTTTCTGGCCGTTCAGGAATGGGAGCTGGAGATCGCCTACAGACAGCTGCTAGACTCTGCTCAGCACCAACCAGTGTTACCGGGAGAGGAGATTGTAGGTCCCTCATCCCAGCAGCAGCCAACAGCACTGGGAGTGGAGACGGTCGGGTGCCACTACCCAGCCCCAGCCAGCGTTACCGGGAGAGGAGATTGTAGGTCCCTCATCCCAGCAGCAGCCAACAGCACTGGGAGTGGAGACGGTCGTTCCCACTATCCAGCACCAGCCAGTGTTACCGGGAGAGGAGATTGTAGGTCCCTCATCCCAGCAGCAGCCAACAGCACTGGGAGTGGAGACGGTCGGGTGCCACTACCCAGCCCCAGCCAGCGTTACCGGGAGAGGAGATTGTAGGTCCCTCATCCCAGCAGCAGCCAACAGCACTGGGAGTGGAGACGGTCGTTCCCACTATCCAGCACCAGCCAGCGTTACCGGGAGAGGAGATTGTAGGTCCCTCATCCCAGCAGCAGCCAACAGCACTGGGAGTGGAGACGGTCGGGTGCCACTACCCAGCCCCAGCCAGCGTTACCGGGAGAGGAGATTGTAGGTCCCTCATCCCAGCAGCAGCCAACAGCACTGGGAGTGGAGACGGTCGTTCCCACTATCCAGCACCAGCCAGCGTTACCGGGAGAGGAGATTGTAGGTCCCTCGTCCCAGCAGCCAACAGCACTGGGAGTGGAGACAGTCGGGTGCCACTACCCAGCACCAGCCAGCGTTACCGGGAGAGGAGATTGTAGATTCCCTCATCCCAGCAGCAGCCAACAGCACTGGGAGTGGAGATGGTCGGTCCCCCTACCCAGCACCAGCCACAGATTACAGATTTGACTTTTCATCGGAGGATGATAAATCACCTGCCAAAGTGTTGGCACTGGGCCCGAGTGCCACCAGCCTGTGCCCTGAACTTTCAGCAATTCCAGCGACTGGGGATTTATTAGACATTTTCTGCTAAAGAGGACCTCTGTGCAATCTGCTCTGCAGCCACCACAGATGTGTGATCTGGCTGCATTGAGAGCCGGGCACAATCTCCTGGCATGCAAACTGGATGCAGGGAAACCCGCATCCAATTCACAGAAGTGTGAATCCGGCCTCAAATAGAAAATGTAGCAACAAGAAGTGTGACCACATACCCCAGAATAGGCATCAGAAAATCACTAGGAGGAAAGGAAGAAAGAGGGGGGGGGGGGGGGAAATCCACCTCTGGTGACAGGTCGAGCCTCTGGGGGGGGGGGGGGGGCAAGAATCAGAGAGGTTATTGGGACACATTGGAGCAGGAACCCTGAAAGTGCCAGTAAAACCATATTTTCTGACGCGGCTCTCCTATCTTGTTTAGGGAGGTTGCAAGTTCCTCCATCTGTTGGCTGAAAGCCAATGTTTATCCGAAGGGGGCTCAGTGCTCTTCCTTTTTTGTGGTATACAGAGCCTGGCCACGTTCACAAAATCAACCACAAATGATTTGCTCATAGCATTTCCTAGGAAGCGGTGTACGATACCGCAGAAATGTCTCAGGTGTCCATGTGAACATTTTCTGGACGTTTCCCAAAATGGACAGATCAGCGGGCAATCAAAAAAAATTAAAGGTGAAAATGAGGTCCCCCATTCTTGCTGACAACAGGTGAGGTGGATGGGAACATTGTGTAGTAAGGTGGGCACCCTATACCAGGGGGTGAGAAGCTGGTATCCAGCTTCCTGGAATCTGCTCAAGATGGAAGACTTTTTTGCACAGAAGAAATGATCTGCAGCTTCTCTGACCCTGTGTGCTGCGATCTTCGTCTATCAGCGAGACCAACCTCATATTCCTATTTGCTGGATGGTGCAAACCCACGGGCATAAGAATGTTAGAACATCAGATCGAGAGAGCATGCCGTGGGGGAGTCATCAGATCGAGAGAGCATGCCGTGGGGGAGTCATCAGATCGAGAGAGCATGCCGTGGGGGAGTCATCAGATCGAGAGAGCATGCCGTGGGGGGGGGGGGGGGTGGGGGGAGTCATCAGATCGAGAGAGCATGCCGTGGGGGAGTCATCAGATCGAGAGAGCATGCCGTGGGGGAGTCATCAGATCGAGAGAGCATGCCGTGGGGGGGGGGGGGGGGTGGGGGGAGTCATCAGATCGAGAGAGCATGCCGTGGGGGGGGGGGGGGGGGGGGGGGAGTCATCAGATCGAGAGAGCATGCCGTGGGGGAGTCATCAGATCGAGAGAGCATGCCGTGGGGGAGTCATCAGATCGAGAGAGCATGCCGTGGGGGGAGTCATCAGATCGAGAGAGCATGCCGTGGGGGAGTCATCAGTGTTGCAGTTTTCAAAAGGCAGAAGTCGACTTCCTAAGGACCATTTGTGGTTTAATTGAAGAAACCGATTGTCTAAGCTGGAGAGCCTGCCAAAAATTCAGCAATGGGGTTATCGATTGTATTTCCAAAATGGATTTCCTCCAGTGGTGGTCAGAAACACCCAATATCATGGGCCAGAGGACCCAGGTGAAAAACCGGTACAACCAATAACCAGCATCTTTCCCGTAGGCCCAGAGGGGGATCGAATACAGCCCAAAATGGCAAGTATCACGAGTTGCCATGGTAAAGGTGGGAGCGAGGAGTGTTGCCATGGTAAAGGTGGGAGCGAGGAGTGTTGCCATGGTAAAAGGTGGGAGCGAGGAGTGTTGCCATGGTAAAAGGTGGGAGCGAGGAGTGTTGCCATGGTAAAAGGTGGGAGCGAGGAGTGTTGCCATGGTAAAAGGTGGGAGCGAGGAGTGTTGCCATGGTAAGGTGGGAGCGAGGAGCGTTGCCATGGTAAGGACACCAGATTTTGCTCCAAACCCAGCCATCTTTTGAATGCGCCATGTTTTATCCAATTGGGAAGTCTTGCCATGTGGACTGCTTGATGGTTTCTATTTTCTATCTGAAGGAAAATCTTCAGTTGGGGGAAGGGAGAAGCTCCATTGACTTCATTGTGAACTCTTCTTTCACTGGATAGAGTTCAGTAAAGATTTTGGAAAAGTGAAAATTCTTTTAGGAATGATCGAGTTGGCAGATTGCTCGTTCTGTGTCAGGAATGGGGGAAGGACTTGCAGGTTTTGTAGGCATCCGTTTAACCCCTCGCCCTCTAAGATTTACCCCCCTTCATGACCAGGCCATTGTTTGCTATACGACACTGCGTTACTTTGACAATTGCGCGGTAATGCAACGCTGAACATAAATAAAATTCATCTTATATTTTCCCACAGATCGAGCTAAAAAAAAAATCCCAATAAGCGTATATTGTAGGGAAAGACCGATTTATCGGCGGCCGATATGCCCTTTCCCTGATATATTGTTATCGGCCCCGGAACTGCCCGATATTGCCGATATTATTGGGATGTCATTCTGCCTTCTTAGGCCGCCTCTCTCGCCTTGGACAGCCTCGTCTGGAGTCGGGAATAGTCTCGCAGGAGTGCATCACAGCCATTCACCTACCCACAGCAGCCTGGTGCCACCCACACACCATCCACAGGCCCTGTACCAGCCAGCCACCCACCATCCACAGGCCCTGTACCAGCCACCCACCACAGGGTGCCAGCCAGCCACCCACCACAGGGTGCCACCCACCATCCACAGGCCCTGTACCAGCCACCCACCACAGGGTGCCAGCCAGCCACCCACCCACCACAGGGTGCCACCCACCATCCACAGGCCCTGTACCAGCCAGCCACCCACCATCCACAGGTCCTGTACCAGCCACGCACCACAGGGTGCCAGCCACCCACAGGCCCTGTACCAGCCACGCACCACAGGGTGCCAGCCACCCAAAGGCCCTGTACCAGAGACCCACCACAGGGTGCCACCCACCACAGGGTGCCAGCCACCCACATGCCCTGTACCAGCCACCCACCACAGGGTGCCAGCCACCCACAGGCCCTGTACCAGCCACCCACCACAGGGTGCCAGCCACCCACAGGCCCTGTACCAGCCACCCACAGGCCCTGTACCAGCCACCCACCACAGGGTGCCACCCACCACAGGGTGCCACCCACCACAGGGTGCCAGCCACCCACAGGCCCTGTACCAGCCACCCACCACAGGGTGCCAGCCAGCCAGCCACCCACCCACCACAGGGGGCCACCCACCATCCACAGGCCCTGTACCAGCCAGCCACCCACCATCCACAGGCCCTGTACCAGCCACCCACCACAGGGTGCCAGCCACCCACCCACCACAGGGTGCCACCCACCATCCACAGGCCCTGTACCAGCCACCCACAGGCCCTGTACCAGCCACCCACCACAGGGTGCCAGCCAGCCACCCACCCACCACAGGGTGCCACCCACCATCCACAGGCCCTGTACCAGCCAGCCACCCACCATCCACAGGTCCTGTACCAGCCACGCACCACAGGGTGCCAGCCACCCACAGGCCCTGTACCAGCCACCCACCACAGGGTGCCAGCCACCCACAGGCCCTGTACCAGCCACCCACCACAGGGTGCCACCCACCAAAGGGTGCCAGCCAGCCACCCACCCACCACAGGGTGCCACCCACCATCCACAGGCCCTGTACCAGCCAGCCACCCACCATCCACAGGTCCTGTACCAGCCACGCACCACAGGGTGCCAGCCACCCAAAGGCCCTGTACCAGCCACCCACCACAGGGTGCCACCCACCCACCATCCACAGGCCCTGTATCAGTCACCCACATGTTCAGTACCAGATTTGTGTCAAAAATCTGTCTTTATTTTTCCAAAAACTTTAAATGTACAAAATATGGGCCGATGTCGGCCGATACGTTGTGACCAAAATATGTTTTTTTTTCAGGGCCGATACTGATATCGGTCTATCCCTAGTATATTGATCAATTTACACAAAAGTTATATAAAGCCTCTACAAATTATGGGATACATATTGGAATTTTTAAACTAGTAATGGCGGTGATCAGCAACTTATAGCAGGACTGCGATATTGCAGCAGACAATCGGACACTGACTGACACTTTGTGGGAACCATTGATACGAATACAGAAATATGCACTGTCACTGTACTGACAATGGCTGGGAAGGGGGGTTAAACATCTAGGGGTGATCACAGGGTTAAATTGGTGCCTACCCAGTGTTTGTGTACTGAGTGAGATGTTTTTCTAGGGGAAGGTATGGATTTTTTCCCTGCTTTTAGGAAAGCCAAGTTGCACAATGTGAAGGATTTTTTGGCCACAGGCAATGAACTTTTCAGCGTTAGCAAGCATATTTCCTGAAACTCCCTCTTTAAATCTGACAGTCTAGGGGATAAAATCTTCTCCAATACTGCCCCAAATTCCTCCTCATTCCCCTCTGTGTGCGTCCTCTAGGACCGGCATATGAAGATCCCACTAGAGATGAGTGGTAGGAGAAGAGGTGGGATGTTTCTGAGGTCTGTATGAAGGCTGGATTCTGTGTGATGAAGTGTGACATCGATGTTAGAATCAGAGACTGCGGCCAATATGAAGAAGGCTTCCTGCTCAGGAACGTATTGTCACCCTGGAGGTCATGGGGGCTTTCAGCAGAGCCAATGTTTCCCTGCGATGACTTGGCTCAGTCTTCACTATAGCTACAAGTGAGTGTTCCCCTGTGGGGTATTGACAAGCAGGTAAGTGGGGCGAGTCCGGTAGGAGTATAGGATAACCCAACCATAGACTGCACCAACAAATCCTGAATGTGAAAGGGAAGGAGGAAGCAACTACCTTCTAAAGACTCTTGGAGGAAGTGGCATTAAAGTGAGCAACCAATGGTGGTCTTCCACCTGAAACTGAGGGGTTAATTGGAGCGCCAAGTTTGATAAGTTTACACCATGAAGTGAATGCATTCCAAACAGCCCCACTTATATAGTAAGGGTCAGAAAAACAGGGTGACCCCATCTTACCTGTGCACAACACAAGACTCTACATAAAGTCCAGGCGTTACAGGCGGTCACATTGGGCAAATCCCCAAAGGAGTCTTCAGGGACTGAGTTCCATAGTGATGGACCACAGGCTTTACAGGCGGTCACATTGGGCAAACCCCCAAAGGAGTCTTCAGGGACTGAGTTCCATAGTGATGGACCACAGGCTTTACAGGCGGTCACATTGGGCAAACCCCCAAAGGGGTCTTCAGGGACTGAGTTCCATAGTGATGGACCACAGGCTTTACAGGCGGTCACATTGGGCAAACCCCCAAAGGGGTCTTCAGGGACTGAGTTCCATAGCGATGGACCACAGGCTCTGTCACATTGGGCAAATCCCCAAAGGGGTCTTCAGGGACTGAGTTCCATAGTGATGGACCACAGGCTTTACAGGCGGTCACATTGGGCAAACCCCCAAAGGGGTCTTCAGGGACTGAGTTCCATAGTGATGGACCACAGGCTTTACAGGCGGTCACATTGGGCAAACCCCCAAAGGGGTCTTCAGGGACTGAGTTCCATAGTGATGGACCACAGGCTTTACAGGCTGTCACATTGGGCAAACCCCCAAAGGGGTCTTCAGGGACTGAGTTCCATAGTAATGGACCACAGGCTTTACAGGCGGTCACATTGGGCAAACCCCCAAAGGGGTCTTCAGGGACTGAGTTCCATAGTGATGGACCACAGGCTTTACAGGCGGTCACATTGGGCAAACCCCCAAAGGGGTCTTCAGGGACTGAGTTCCATAGCGATGGACCACAGGCTCTGTCACATTGGGCAAATCCCCAAAGGGGTCTTCAGGGACTGAGTTCCATAGTGATGGACCACAGGCTTTACAGGCTGTCACATTGGGCAAACCCCCAAAGGGGTCTTCAGGGACTGAGTTCCATAGTGATGGACCACAACCCTGGACCTGTAAAGCACCTTGAGGCTCGCTCAACGCACTGCACCAAATGCCAAGTGAGCGCCCATGCAGGATTCAGTACTTGAAGCAACCTTCCAGGCCGTCCCCATAGTGTGGGGTCCAGGTAGGGCTCTCAAGGTTTTACCAAGGTTGCCCAGCTTTTGGATAAGCATTAGAAGACAGTGAGGTGCCTAGTGAAGTAGTGAAGCTGGTTTCTCCACAATGAAGCGGTCCATCACCTTTAGACACTAGTACAAAACAGAGGACTTACGGTGTGGGGTAGTTATAGGGGAGGCGTGTCTTCAAAAGCTTGCAGGAGCCAATCACCTGAAGGTACGTGCCTATAACTCATGGTGCATGAATGTGTCCAAAGGCAGCACCGGCCGAGGCTTGTATGTCCACCTGGTAAAACTTAGTGAAATGTGACCAGCCTGAAAAGTCCAGGATGCACTGGAGGAGTCTTCACCAGAAAGAAGGATGAGCGCCACCTCCTGGAGGAGGATAGAAGTATGAAAGGTGTCCTGACTGAAATGAAAGGACGATACCACCTCAGGAAATAAATACCTTTGGCTGAAGGATGACCTTATCCTTGTAAGATAATTAGCCAGGTCCCGTAATCTCCTGGCTGAGGTGATAGCGATCAGAAAAGCCACCTTATGAGTAAATTTAGCCAAGGAAATATCTTTAATGGGTTTCAACTTTCAAGGGTGCCTGTAGCACCAAAAATACCAAATTCAAGGGCCATGGAGCCACAGGGGGGAAGGTGGTAATAATATGGGCCACCTCCTCACATGAAGGCCTTCACCAGACAGAGTGATTGTGACAAACTCACTCAGGACAGGGGCTTTTGGAGGGGACTGTAGGCTGGCCTCTTGCCTACCGACTATGGGCCCTGGCCTGTGAGGGAACACTGCTCTTTGTGGGGGTGTGTGCTGGGGGGGGGGGGCTTGGAGTAATGTTACTTTGGATTCAAGTCCACATCTTCCCAAGACTCTGGGACTCTAGGCCTAAGATCAATGTTAAAGGCCTAGCTGCCTATTGCCAATAGGAGACTGCTCTGCACAGTCAGACTCATAGCAGATGCCAATATCAGCTTAACCACCTGTCTTCCACACATTGATTGTGCTGATTAACTCACCTATTGTCTACTGTGGGTTCTGTGTTTACACTTAGAATAACGTGCATTGTACTGTGTCAGCTCAATGTTGGCAAGTCTGCTAGTTGATTAGCTCAAGTTAAATAAATCTCTGTCATGTATTAGTTGCTAGTGGTAAAGTAGAATACTGTTTGTGTTGGTTGTCCCTTCGATATGTTAATTATATTTCTGTATACAATTTCATCTGCATATGATAATGTAATCAGGCACCTGACCTGATGGGGTATATATTCAGTGTGAGCTTGTTCAATAAATGTTCCAGATCTTATACAAGCCATTCTCCGCTAGCTTTGTATGGGGGCGGCTAGAATATCTGATATCTATGTTCAGACTGAAGGAAGCCGTAAGCTGACGAAGTCCACAAGTACAGTGTGGGGTCACGGTTCCTTTACCTGATGCCAATGGCTGCAGAAAATGTCTGCCTGACAAATGTCTACACCTGGAATGTGTTCAGGTGACAAGGCCGGAACACGACAATCTGCCCGGAGCTATTTTTAAGCTGCTTGAGTTCTGGTGCCGTCCCGGGGATTGATGTAAGCCACAGCCATGGTGTTGGTAGTCTCTAGAGGCAGCTTGTGCATCTCTGCAGGGTGAGGTGAGCTCAGAGTCCCAAGATATTTATAGAAGTCAGGATTCCCTGTACCATTGAGGTCCTGAGCAGACCCCCCCTTCCCCCAATCGAGGTCCTGAGCAGACCCCCCCCCCCCAATCGAGGTCCTGAGCAGACCCCCCCCCTAATCGAGGTCCTGAGCAGACCCCCCCCAATCGAGGTCCTGAGCAGACCCTCCCCCCCCTAATCGAGGTCCTGAGCAGACCCCCCCCCCCAATCGAGGTCCTGAGCAGACCCCCCCCCCCCGATCGAGGTCCTGAGCAGACCACCTCCCCTTCCCCCAATCGAGGTCCTGAGCAGACCCCCCCCCCAATCGAGGTCCTGAGCAGACCCCCCCCAATCGAGGTCCTGAGCAGACCCCCTCCCCTTCCCCCAATCGAGGTCCTGAGCAGACCCCCTCCCCTTCCCCCAATCGAGGTCCTGAGCAGACCCCCTCCCCTTCCCCCAATCGAGGTCCTGAGCAGACCCCCTCCCCTTCCCCCAATCGAGGTCCTGAGCAGACGCCCCCCCATCCCCCAATCGAGGTCCTGAGCAGACCCCCCCCCCCAATCGAGGTCCTGAGCAGACCCCCCCCCTAATCGAGGTCCTGAGCAGACCCCCCCCAATCGAGGTCCTGAGCAGACCCTCCCCCCCCTAATCGAGGTCCTGAGCAGACCCCCCCCCCCCCAATCGAGGTCCTGAGCAGACCCCCCCCCCCGATCGAGGTCCTGAGCAGACCCCCCCCCCAATCGAGGTCCTGAGCAGACCCCCCCCAATCGAGGTCCTGAGCAGACCCCCCCCAATCGAGGTCCTGAGCAGACCCCCTCCCCTTCCCCCAATCGAGGTCCTGAGCAGACCCCCTCCCCTTCCCCCAATCGAGGTCCTGAGCAGACCCCCTCCCCTTCCCCCAATCGAGGTCCTGAGCAGACCCCCTCCCCTTCCCCCAATCGAGGTCCTGAGCAGACGCCCCCCCATCCCCCAATCGAGGTCCTGAGCAGACGCCCCCCCCATCCCCCCTCCCATTGACCACCCTGAAGCTTATGCCGTTGGTCACTAGGTACCTGCCTAGAAGTGAGGATTACTGGGAGGGGTCATATTGGGTCCTAACGCCTGAAGGCACCTGCCTAGAAGTGAGGATTGCTGGGAGGGGGAGGGGTCCTATCGCTGAGGGAGTATACGGAGGAAATTAAGATGTTGGCGATCTCTACATGAATTATATTTATAAATTACAACAAAGTCCATCAAATCCTAAATGGTAACTCCCCTCTCCCCTCCCCTACAACCGATATTGCTTCCCCCCTCCCCCAACATAAATGTGGAGACCATCCTGGACTGAACCCTCAGCAATAATCAGGTTAATAAGATCCGCAGCACACATACTATGCAGCCAATCACAGAGGTCAGGGACGGTTACAGCACAGAAATACACCGGATATATTACCATCCCCCCCCGATCACACCTACCTGCATGGAGAAGATGACCACAGTGAAGCAGACTGCGGCAGTGATCCCAATCGCCATTATTACCGCTTCCGTGTCATAAAAACTGGCGATCATTCCCACCATGTAAGACAGGCTGAGGGTCAGGATGGACTAAAGAGACAGAAGAGAGACATGTCAACGCGTTTCACACCCGGCAATGCAGCACAGCGGACACAGGAGGAGGGAGGACCTACCAGAGCCACCAAATTCCAAGGGTGCCGGCGGCGGAAGTCCCCGCAGCAGCTGAGAGTGATGAGGGAGCAGAAGAAGATGGCATAGGACAGGTAATAGGTCCAAGTGTTCCTCTTCACATAAAGCCGAACCTCCTTCACAAAGGTGAAGACCGCCACGAAGGCAAACGTAACCAGAAGCTGCGCCGTGAGGACCAGGAAGACCTGCGGGGGGAGGGGGAACATGTCAGAATCACTCACCCCGATCACCGCTCACATCACTCGACCACTGCTCCTCACCGACATCACTCACCCCAACCACCCCTCACCAATACCGCTCCTCACTTCAACCACCCCTCACCAATACCACCCCTCACCCCAACCGCCCCTCACCAATACCGCTCCTCACCCCAACCGCCCCTCACCAATACCGCTCCTCCCCCCAACCACCCCTCACCAATACCGCTCCTCACCCCAACCACCCCTCACCAATACCGCTCCTCACCCCAACACCGCTCCTCACTTCAACCACCCCTCACCAATACAGCTCCTCACCCCGACCGCCCCTCACCAATACCGCTCCTCACCCCAACCGCCCCTCACCAATACCGCTCCTCACCCCAACCACCCCTCACCAATACCGCTCCTCACCCCAACCGCCCCTCACCAATACCGCTCCTCACCCCAACCAATACCGCTCCTCACCCCAACCACCCCTCACCAATACCGCTCCTCACCCCAACCGCCCCCAACCAATACCGCTCCTCACTTCAACCACCCCTAACCAATACCGCTCCTCACCGACACCACTCACCCCAACCACCCCTCACCCCAACCACCCCTCACCAATACCGCTCCTCACCCCAACCGCCCCTCACCCCAACCACCCCTCACCAATACCGCTCCTCACCCCAACCACCCCTCACCAATACCGCTCCTCACCCCAACCGCCCCTCACCAATACCGCCCCTCACCAATACCGCTCCTCACCCCAACCAATACCGCTCCTCACCCCGACCGCCCCTCACCAATACCGCTCCTCACCCCGACCGCCCCTCACCAATACCGCTCCTCACCCCGACCGCCCCTCACCCCAACCACCCCTCACCAATACCGCTCCTCACCCCAACCACCCCTCACCAATACCGCTCCTCACCCCAACCGCCCCTCACCCCAACCACCCCTCACCAATACCGCTCCTCACCCCAACCACCCCTCACCTATACCGCTCCTCACCCCAACCAATACCGCTCCTCACCCCAACCGCCCCTCACCAATACCGCTCCTCACCCCAACCGCCCCTCACCAATACCGCCCCTCACCAATACCGCCCCTCACCAATACCGCCCCTCACCAATACCGCTCCTCACCCCAACCACCCCTTACCAATACCGCTCCTCACCCCAACCGCCCAACCAATACCGCTCCTCACCCCAACCGCCCCTCACCAATACCGCTCCTCACCCCAACTGCCCCTCACCAATACCGCTCCTCACTTCAACCGCCCCTCACCAATACCGCTCCTCACTTCAACCACCCCTCACCAATACCGCTCCTCACTTCAACCACCCCTCACCAATACCGCTCCTCACCCCAACTGCTCCTCACCAATACCGCTCCTCCCCCCAACCACCCCTCACCAATACCGCTCCTCACTTCAACCACCCCTCACCAATACAGCTCCTCACCCCACCTGCACCTCACCAATACCGCTCCTCACCCCAACCGCCCCTCACCAATACCGCTCCTCACCCCAACTGCTCCTCACCAATACCGCTCCTCCCCCCAACCACCCCTCACCAATACCGCTCCTCACTTCAACCACCCCTCACCAATACAGCTCCTCACCCCACCTGCTCCTCACCAATACCGCTCCTCACCCCAACCGCCCCTCACCAATACCGCTCCTCACCCCAACCGCCCCTCACCAATACCGCTCCTCCCCCCAACCACCCCTCACCAATACCGCTCCTCCCCCCCAACCACCCCTCACCAATACCGCTCCTCACCCCAACCGCCCCTCACCAATACCGCTCCTCACCCCAACCGCCCCTCACCAATACCGCTCCTCCCCCCAACCACCGCTCACCAATACCGCTCCTCCCCCCAACCACCCCTCACCAATACCGCTCCTCACCCCAACCAATACCGCTCCTCACCCCAACCGCCCCTCACCCCAACCGCCCCTCACCAATACCGCTCCTCCCCCCAACCGCCCCTCACCAATACCGCTCCTCCCCCCAACAATACCGCTCCTCACCAATACCGCTCCTCACCCCAACCACCCCCAACCAATACCGCTCCTCACCCCAACCACCCCCAACCAATACCGCTCCTCACCCCAACCAATACCGCTCCTCACCCCAACCGCCCCTCACCAAAACCGCCCCTCACCAATACTGCTCCTCACCCCAACCACCCCTCACCAATACCGCTCCTCACCCCAACCACCCCTCACCAATACCGCTCCTCACCCCAACCACCCCTCACCAATACCGCTCCTCACTTCAACCACCCCTCACCAATACCGCTCCTCACTTCAACCACCCCTCACCAATACCGCTCCTCACCCCAACTGCCCCTCACCAATACCGCTCCTCACCCCAACCCCCCCTCACCAATACCGCTCCTCCCCCCCAACCACCCCTCACCAATACCGCTCCTCCCCCCAACCACCCCTCACCAATACCGCTCCTCCCCCCAACCACCCCTCATCAATACCGCTCCTCCTCCCAACCACCCCTCACCAATACCGCTCCTCCCCCCAACCACCCCTCACCAATACCGCTCCTCCCCCCAACCACCCCTCACCAATACCGCTCCTCCCCCCAACCACCCCTCACCAATACCGCTCCTCCCCCCAACCACCCCTCACCAATACCGCTCCTCCCCCCAACCACCCCCAACCAATACCGCTCCTCACCAATACCGCTCCTCCCCCCAACCACCCCTCACCAATACCGCTCCTCCCCCCAACCACCCCTCACCAATACCGCTCCTCACCCCAACCGCCCCCAACCAATACCGCTCCTCACCCCAACCGCCCCTCACCAATACCGCTCCTCACCCCAACCGCCCCTCACCAATACCGCTCCTCACCCCAACCGCCCCTCACCAATACCGCTCCTGACCCCAACCGCCCGTCACCAATACCGCTCCTCACCCCAACCGCCCGTCACCAATACCGCTCCTCACCCCAACTGCCCCTCACCAATACCGCTCCTCACCCCAACCACCCCTCACCAATACCGCTCCTCACCCCAACCACCCCTAACCAATACCGCTCCTCACCGACACCATTCACCCCAACCACCCCTCACCAATACCGCTCCTCCCCCCAACCATCCCTCACCAATACCGCTCCTCACCCCAACCACCCCTCACCAATACCGCTCCTCACCCCAACCAACCCTCACCAATACCGCCCCTCACCAATACCGCTCCTCACCCCAACCGCCCCCAACCAATACCGCTCCTCACCCCAACCGCCCCCAACCAATACCGCTCCTTACCCCAACCGCCCCTCACCAATACCACCCCTAACCAATACCGCTCCTGACCCCAACCACCCCTCACCAATACCGCTCCTCACCCCAACCGCCCCTCACCAATACCGCTCCTCACCAATACGGCTCCTCACCCCGACCGCCCCTCACCAATACGGCTCCTCACCCCAACCGCCCCTCACCAATACCACTCCTCACCCCAACCGCCCCTCACCAATACCACTCCTCACCCCAACCGCCCCTCACCAATACCGCTCCTCACCCCGACCGCCCCTCACCAATACCGCTCCTCACCCCGACCGCCCCTCACCAATACCGCTCCTCACCCCGACCGCCCCTCACCAATACCGCCCCTCACCAATACCGCCCCTCACCAATACCGCCCCTCACCCCAACCACCCCTCACCAATACCGCTCCTCACCAATACCGCTCCTCACCAATACCACCCCTCACCAATACCACCCCTCACCAATACCACCCCTCACCAATACCACCCCTCACCAATACCGCTCCTCACCCCAACCACCCCTCACCAATACCGCTCCTCACCCCAACCACCCCTCACCAATACCGCTCCTCACCCCAACCACCCCTCACCAATACCGCTCCTCACTTCAACCGCTCCTCACCCCAACCGCCCCTAACCAATACCGCTCCTCACCGACACCATTCACCCCAACCACCCCTCACCAATACCGCTCCTCACCCCAACAACCCCTCACCAATACCGCTCCTCACCCCAACTGCCCCTCACCAATACCGCTCCTCACCAATACCGCTCCTCACCCCAACCACCCCTAACGAATACAGCTCCTCCCACCAACCACCCCTAACCAAAACCGCTCCTCACCCCAACCTTCATCTCATGTCCCCCCAGTAGCTATGGTAACGGTAGACGAAAAAGTATTATCTGTAGCCGCCATTACACACTGCCATCTCCATGGATGATGGTCTACAGACATAAACCCCCAGTGTCCCCATCACTAGACTATCATTGCACACAATTGACTAAGCTCCCCCCACAGGACCCATCAATTATCTCCATTCAGTGACACACACATTTATCTTCACCAATGGCAGTGAACGTACAACCAATCCACAGAGAGTATAAAACATTGTCCAATCACACTCACCTTTCGGATAAAAGCTCTACGAATACTTTTATCATCCCAGTGGTTGGTGGGGAACTCCTGGTTGTCACAGTATGAGGGGGGTCCCTCCTCATGGTAGTTGGTACTGTGTATGGGGGAGCCAAAATCTGCCAAACAGCCAATGGTAAAGAGGAAGACAATGGAGAAGGAAGTGGATATAGTAGAGGACACCTATCATTGGACACACAAGGGAGGGTGATGGTGGAGGACACCTATCATTAGAGATAAGGGAGGGTGATGGTGGAGGACCAGGCCACACATGCACTGCACATGAGTGGGGGCGCACTAGGCCACACATGCATTGCATGGTTGTGGTGGTGGGGGGGGTGTTTAGTAGAGGTCACATACACACACCACAGTTAAGGGGGGGGGGGAAGGAATGGCACGCACATACGCACAGCATGGGGAGGCAGGTGATTAGTAGAGGACATATACACACACTAAAGTGGGGGGACACACATACACACAGTACGGGGATTGGGGGGGGGGGGGGCTGGGTCTTAGAAGTCGCGCACACACAAAGAACAGAGAGAATGACGCACGTGCTACTCACCACTTTGCTCAGACGGGTATCCGCCCTGTACATATGGAGGCTGCTGGTATGGCTGGCCGGGATATGGACTACTGGGATAGGGCCCTTGGTTGTATGCAGGAGGGTATGGGGGTTGACCCATGGGTGGGTGCGTGGGGTAAGGAACGGTAGTGGGGTATGGGACCTCAGTGGGGTACATGACGGGGGCAGTTGTAGGGTAGGAGTCGGTAATAGGGTACGGAGGGTGCCCATACACTGGCGGTGGAGGCGGACCTTGTCCGGCAGGGTAGGGAGGATTGGAGTACGGATCCCCCGTGACCAGGAAGCTCTTCTCATGAGACATCTTTGCGGACGTTGGACTGGAAGCCTGAAGGTGCGACAATCTGCAGAGAGAAGTAAAAGACAGTTTACACCCAGCCGCATTGCTGTAAGAGAACCATGAGGGGGCGCTGGATGGTTCTAAATATGAAAAGGCATCAGGCGTCAATATTTCACACAGCTACCATATACCATAACGATGTATGAACACCTCTCTCCCAGGCGACCCTCCTACACTAACCAAGAACCTAGCCGACGTGTAACGGGACTCCGTGTGACTTCATCAGGGGCCCCAGAAGAGAGGTTCTGTCTTATATAGAAAGAATATATGAAGACATACAGGGGATACAGAATATTATATACACACACACACACACCAAAATTATAAAAAACGCAACACTTATTTTTGCCGCCATTTTTCATGAGCTGAAATGAAATATCTAAGACCTTTTCTATGTACACAATGTATTTCTCTCCAATATGGTTCACAAATCTGTGTAAATCTGTGTTAGTGAGCGCTTCTTTGCAGAGATAATCCATCCACCTCACAGGTGTGGCATATCAAGATGCTGATTAGACAGCATGATTATTGCACAGGTGTGTCTTATGGCCCGTACACATGAACCGAAAATCGGATGAAAAATAACGCTTTTGAAAAGATCGGACGATAATCGGATCGTTAGTACACAGCTTACGAGAGGCGATCACGATAGTTCACCCGATATTATCTGGTCGTGCAAGCAAAAAAATTTTGATCATATTATAATACAAAAAAATTGGTGAGCAGTAGACAGCGCATGAGCGGAAACGAAAGAACGACCCGGAAGAAAAACCAGGGAAAGAAAAATGGTTTTCAATCACAAAATGACATTTAATAGGATTAAATTAGGGCTCTTTCACACGAAGCGGACCGTACTGCGATCCGCTCCGGCACTTTTTTGTTCCCACGGACGACACTTGTGTCATCCGTGTCCGTATGTCCGCATATCATCCCATCCGTTTGCGGATGATATATGGACATAATGTATGTCTATGGGCATTGCGGATGTCACCGCTGACATCCAATTTTGCGTCCGTTCCGTTTTTTAAAACGGAAAAAAAATAGGGTTCCGTTCCAAATAACGGAACAGAACTGAAAGGACGAAAATCCGATGTCAGCGGATGGTCATCCGCAATCCCATAGACATTCATTATGTCCGTATATCAACCGCAAACGGATGGGATGATTTACGGACATACGGAACGTCCGTGTGAAAGAGCCCTTAGGATGTTTTCTGTTCTTTGAAAAGCAATCCAAGTTTTAAACGCTAAGAGAGGTCACACGCACATCATTTCCCCTCACGCTACAGCGTGGTTACGCATATCTGAAGCTTTTGGGGCATCGTACGAGAAAATTCGTATTGTAAATAACTGACGGGAGTCACTTTGGGTGCGGGGTGACCAAGGAAATAGTGAACACTGAGAATATGGTTGGCTTACTCCAAATGGGACAATGATATTCAGGAATGATGTCTTTCTTGAAATCCCTGTACATTGTGAGGTCCATGACCAGGAAGTACAACTCCTAATATGGGCATTCCAGGAAGTTCAATGTGGAGACAGATTGTCTATTGCTTAACGATGTTGCTTTTGTCTGAATAAGTAAATGTGTATTGGGGGCTCGTTATGTAACCATTGTGTGATGTTGGGGGCTGGATTTGGGTCATTGTTCATGTAGTGACTGCATTACTTCTAATGTGTATATAAAGCGTGTATTCCTTTTCAATAAAGAGTCTGAATCCTACTTGACCCTCAATACAGAGCCTCGTCTCGTACTCAGTAGCTGCCTTTCTGTTCTGTCCTAAATGACTGTAACCCCTTTCATACCCGGGGTGTCGTTACAGTAACCTCTCCCATTTGCGATATAATAAGAGTGTACTAGCAACCAAGCAAAAAACGGACGGAACGTTGTCCGATTTTCGGATCGTGTGTACTGGGCATTAGGGTGGCCACAATAAAAGGCCACTCTAAAATGTGCAGTTTTATCACACAGCACAATGCCACAGATGGGGTAAGTTTTGAGGGAGCGTGCCATTGGCATGCTGACTGCAGGAATGTCCACCAGAGCTGTTGCCTGTGAATTGAATGTTCATTTTTCCACCATAAGCCGTCTCCAAAGGCGTTTCAGAGAATTTGGCAGTACATCCAACTGGCCTCATAACCACAGACCACGTGTAACCACACCAGCCCAGGACCTCCACATCCAGCATCTTCACCTCCAAGATGGTCTGAGACCAACCCAGGACCTTCACATCCAGCATCTTCACCTCCAAGATGGACTGAGACCAGCCCAGGACCTCCACATCCAGCATCTTCACCTCCAAGATGGTCTGAGACCAGCCCAGGACCTCCACATCCAGCATCTTCACCTCCAAGATGGTCTGAGACCAGCCCAGGACCTCCACATCCAGCATCTTCACCTCCAATATGGTCTGAGATCAGCCCAGGACCTCCACATCCAGTATCTTCACCTCCAAGATGGTCTGAGACCAGCCCAGGACCTCCACATCCAGCATCTTCACCTCCAAGATGGTCTGAGATCAGCCCAGGACCTCCACATCCAGCATCTTCTCCTCCAAGATGATCTGAGACCAGCCCAGGACCTCCACATCCAGCATCTTCACCTCCAAGATGGTCTGAGATCAGCCCAGGACCTCCACATCCAGCATCTTCACCTCCAAGATGGTCTGAGACCAGCCCAGGACCTCCACATCCAGCATCTTCACCTCCAAGATGGTCTGAGACCAGCCCAGGACCTCCACATCCAGCATCTTCACCTCCAAGATGGTCTGAGACCAGCCCAGGACCTCCACATCCAGCATCTTCTCCTCCAAGATGGTCTGAGACCAGCCCAGGACCTCCACATCCAGCATCTTCACCTCCAAGATGGTCTGAGACCAGCCCAGGACCTCCACATCCAGCATCTTCTCCTCCAAGATGGTCTGAGACCAGCCCAGGACCTCCACATCCAGCATCTTCACCTCCAAGATGGTCTGAGACCAGCCCAGGACCTTCACATCCAGCATCTTCACCTCCAAGATGATCTGAGACCAACCCAGGACCTTCACATCCAGCATCTTCACCTCCAAGATGGTCTGAGACCAGCCCAGGACCTCCACATCCAGCATCTTCACCTCCAAGATGGTCTGAGACCAGCCCAGGACCTCCACATCCAGCATCTTCACCTCCAAGATGGACTGAGACCAGCCCAGGACCTCCACATCCAGCATCTTCACCTCCAAGATGGTCTGAGACCAGCCCAGGACCTCCACATCCAGCATCTTCACCTCCAAGATGGTCTGAGACCAGCCCAGGACCTCCACATCCAGCATCTTCACCTCCAAGATGGTCTGAGACCAGCCCAGGACCTCCACATCCAGCATCTTCTCCTCCAAGATGGTCTGAGACCAGCCCAGGACCTCCACATCCAGCATCTTCACCTCCAAGATGGTCTGAGACCAGCCCAGGACCTCCACATCCAGCATCTTCACCTCCAAGATGGTCTGAGACCAGCCCAGGACCTCCACATCCAGCATCTTCACCTCCAAGATGGTCTGAGACCAGCCCAGGACCTCCACATCCAGCATCTTCACCTCCAAGATGGACTGAGACCAGCCCAGGACCTCCACATCCAGCATCTTCACCTCCAAGATGGTCTGAGACCAGCCCAGGACCTCCACATCCAGCATCTTCACCTCCAAGATGGTCTGAGACCAGCCCAGGACCTCCACATCCAGCATCTTCACCTCCAAGATGGTCTGAGACCAGCCCAGGACCTCCACATCCAGCATCTTCACCTCCAAGATGGTCTGAGACCAGCCCAGGACCTCCACATCCAGCATCTTCACCTCCAAGATGATCTGAGACCAGCCCAGGACCTCCACATCCAGCATCTTCACCTCCAAGATGGTCTGAGACCAACCCAGGACCTCCACATGCAGCATCTTCACCTCCAAGATGGTCTGAGACCAGCCCAGGACCTCCACATCCAGCATCTTCTCCTCCAAGATGGTCTGAGACCAGCCCAGGACCTCCACATCCAGCATCTTCTCCTCCAAGATGGTCTGAGACCAGCCACACAGACAACAATCGGTTTGCATAACCAAAGAATTTCTGCACATACTGTCAAAAAGCGTCTCAGGGAAGCTCATCTGCATGCACGTCATCCTCATCAGGGTCTCCACCTGACTGAAGTTCGATGTCATAACCGACTTGAGTAGGCAAATGCTCACATTTTAAAAAAATGGAGAGGTATCCTATTCATGGATTAATCCACGTTTCACTGTACAGGGCAGTATGGCGTTGTGTGGGTGAGCCCATGGTGGCGGTAGGGTTATGGTATGGGCAGGTGTACGTTATGGATGGAGTGCCCATGGTGGAGTTATGGTATGGGCAGGCTTACGTTGTGGATGGAGTGGCCCATGGTGGCGGTGGGGTTATGGTATGGGCAGGTGTACGTTGTGGATGGAGTGGCCTGTGGTGGTGGTGGGGTTATGGTATGGGCAGGCGTACGTTGTGGATGGAGTGGCCCATGGTGGCGGTGGGGTTATGGTATGGGCAGGCGTACGTTGTGGATGGAGTGGCCCGTGGTGGTGGTGGGGCTATGGTATGGGCAGGCGTACGTTGTGGATGGAGTGGCCCATGGTGACGGTGGGGTTATGGTATTGGCAGGCATACATTGTGGATGGAGTGGCCCATGGTGGCGGTGGGGTTATGGTATGGGCAGGCGTACGTTGTGGATGGAGTGGCCCATGGTGGCGGTGGGGTTATGGTATGAGCAGGCGTACGTTGTGGATGGAGTGGCCCATGGTGGCGGTGGGGTTATGGTATTGGCAGGCATACGTTGTGGATGGAGTGGCCTATGGGGGCGGTGGGGTTATGGTATGAGCGGGCGTACGTTATGGATAGAGTGGCCCATGGTGGCGGTGGGGTTATGGTATTGGCAGGCATACGTTATGGATGGAGTGGCCCATGGTGGCGGAGGGGTTATGGTATGAGCGGGCGTACGTTATGGATAGAGTGGCCCATGGTGGCGGTGGGGTTATGGTATGGGCAGGCGTACGTTGTGGATGGAGTGGCCCATGGTGGCGGTGGGGTTATGGTATTGGCAGGCATACGTTGTGGATGGAGTGGCCTATGGGGGCGGTGGGGTTATGGTATGGGCAGGCGTACGTTATGGATAGAGTGGCCCATGGCCATGGTGGCGGTGGGGTTATGGTATGGGCAGGCGTACGTTGTGGATGGAGTAGCCCATGGTGGCAGTGGGGTTATGGTATGGGCAGGCGTATGTTGTGGATGGAGTGGACCATGGTGGTGGTGGGGTTATGGTATGGGCAGGCGTATGTTGTGGATGGAGTGGCCCATGGTGGTGGTGGGGTTATGGTATGGGCAGGCGTATGTTGTGGATGGAGTAGCCCATGGTGGCGGTGGGGTTATGGTATGGGCAGGCGTACGTTGTGGATGGAGTAGCTCATGGTGGCGGTGGGGTTATGGTATGGGCAGGCGTACGTTGTGGATGGAGTAGCTCATGGTGGCGGTATGATATGGGCAGGCGTACGTTATGGACAAGGAACACAGGTGCATTTTATTGATGGCATTTTGAATGCACAGAGATACCATGAGGAGATCCTGAGGCCCATTGTTGTGCCATTCATCCACCACCATCACCTCATGTTGCAGCATGATAATGCACGGCCCCCTGATGCAAGGATCTGTACACAACTCCTGGAAGCTGAAAACATCCCAGTTCTTGCATGGCCAGCATACTCACCGGACATGTCACCCATTGAGCATGTTTGGGATGCTCTGCATCGGCGTATAGGACAGCGTGTTCCAGGTCCTGCCAATATCCAGCAACTTCCCACAGCCATTGAAGAGGACCAACATTCCACAGGAACCAATCACCGACCTGATCAACTTTATGCCAAGGAGATGTGTTGCACTGCGTGAGGCAAATGGTGGTCACACCAGATACTGACTGGTTTTCCAACCCCCCCCCCCCCCCAATACAGTAAAACTGCACATTTTATTGTGGGCAGCCTAAGGCACACCTGTGCAATAATCATGCTGTCCAATCAGCATCTTGATATGCCACACCTGTGAGGTGGATGGATTATCTCAGCAAAGGAGAAGTGATCACTAACACAGATTTACACAGATTTGTGACCAATATTGGAGAGAAATCGGCCTTTTGTGTCCATAGAAAGTTTTAGATCTTTTGAGTTCAGCTCATGAAAAATGGCGGCAAAAACAAAAGTATTGCATAGATAAGATAGGAGGTATATACAGCAGATCATGGGATTTTTTGGCTTACCGCAAAATCAATTTCTCTGATGTTCATTGACGGACACCGCTCCGATCATTGACCATTGGGTTATACTGCCCCCTACAGGAGTAGGACACTAGGCAGAAAAAAAAAAAAAAAAATCTGGCTACACCTATGGGCGTACTCCCCCTCTGCTATAGGTACGATTTTTTTTTTTTTTTTTTTTTTACAGAAACGTTTTTATTAATTTCCAGCAGCATAAACAAAATCAATTATCAATAAAACAACATTAACAAACGTAGATACAGGTAAGATAAAATATCCAACAGTGTACAAAAGTACAAGGCAATCATCGGTACAAAGTGCTTTAGAAGGAGTAACAGTGCACAAATGAGCAGGAGGGCAGAGAGCGAGAGAGGGCGCGAGAAGGCGCGAGAGGGCGCGAGAAGGCGAGAGAGGGGGCGCGAGAAGGCGAGAGAGGGGGCGCGAGAAGGCGAGAGAGGGCGCGAGAAGGCGAGAGAGGGCAAGAGAGGGCGAGAGAGGGAGCGAGAGAGGGCGAGAGAGGGAGCGAGAGAGGGCGAGAGAGGGAGCGAGAGAGGGCGAGAGAGGGAGCGAGAGAGGGCGAGAGAGGGAGCGAGAGAGGGCGAGAGAGGGCGCGAGAAGGCGAGAGAGGGCGCGAGAAGGTGAGAGAGGGCGCGAGAAGGCGAGAGAGGGCGCGAGAAGGCGAGAGAGGGCGCGAGAAGGCGAGAGAGGGCGCGAGAAGGCGAGAGAGGGCGCGTGAGGGCGAGAGAGGGCGCGAGAAGGCGAGAGAGGGCGCGAGAAGGCGAGAGAGGGCGCGAGAAGGCGAGAGAGGGCGCGAGAAGGCGAGAGAGGGCGCGAGAGGGCGAGAGAGGGCGCGAGAAGGCGAGAGAGGGCGCGAGAGAGCGAGAGAGGGCGCGAGAGAGCGAGAGCTTACATGGGCGCCTAAGTGCCCATCCAGAGGCCCCATACCTTGTCAAACTTCTGAGGGCACCCCCTAATTATGTATGCGAGTCTATATAGGGGAAGAACCGAGTCAACCAGCGCCCTGCCCTCCAAGGACACTAGAGGTGGGTCGGGCGACTTCTAAAACGAGTAGGAAACCTTCTTAGCATAGAAGAGGAGATAAAACACAAACAGCTGCATGTGAACCCTAGGGGATCCAGGACCATCGTGGAAACACCCATGGCCCATATTTTAGCGACCACCTCCCCCCAGAAGGTCTGGACCACAGGACAAAACCACACCATATGCATAAAGGTGCCAACCTGGCCGCAGCCCCTGTGGCACACCTCCGAGCTACCCAGGTAAATCCTAGCTACCCTCTGGGGGGGTATATTACGCCCTATGAAGGAACTTGAGTTGTATAAACCTATCCCTAGCAGAGATCATCCTGGATATATAATAACCCAGCCCTTCTTCCCAAGCCTCAGCATCTAACGAGGGAATATCCTCCTTCCAAACAGCCAAGAGTCCATCACAGCGACCCCCCACCTTACCAACTATCCTAAGGTAGAACCAAGGATAAAATACGATCAGCGTTTCTGGTGATAAGGAAGCGCTCCACTGTGTTGGGAGCCAGTGAAACTACCCGAGGGAATTCTAGGTACAAGCAGTGTCAGGAGAATTATAACTCTACAGTGGGGTGGGTGCCGTGTCCGCCATTGAACATCAGAGAAATGTATTTTTACGGTCAAAACTCCCTTTTTCTCTTTTGTTCATTGACTGACAGCTCCTCATATTCATAACCATTGGGATGTCTCAAAGCAAACATGAGGGGTGGGAACAACCAAAAAATTCAAGGCTAAACATTAGCCAACCAGGCAACAGGTTGAACTGGATGGACTGATGTTTTTTTTTCAACCTCACCAACTATGTAACTATGTAACAGGAGCTCAACCAAACTGGAGCCCACCCGAAAAAAACAACAATACACCCTCAAAGAGGATCAGGTCCTCTTAACCACTTGCCTACTAGGCCTATTTTTGACATTTGGTGTTTACAAGCTAAAATCAGTTGTTTTTGCTAGAAAACTACTTAGAACCCCCAAACATTATATATATATATATATATATATATATATATATATATATATATATATATATATATATATATTTTTTTTTTTTAGCAGAGACCCTAGAGAATAAAATGGAGATTATTGTAATATTTTTTATCACACCGTATTTGCGCAGCGGTCTTCCAAACGCAATTTTTTTGGAAAAAAAAAATCAATTTTTGAATTAAAAAAATAAGAATCCAGTAAAGTTAGCCCAATTTTTTTCCATAATGTGAAAGATAATGTTACGCCGAGTAAAAAGATACCCAACATGTCATGCTTCAAAATTGCGCACGCTCACAGAATGGCGACGAACTTTGGTACTTAAAAATCCCCATAGGTGACACTTTAAAAATTTCTACAGGTTGCCATCTTAGAGTTACAGAGGAGGTCTAGGGCTCAAATTATTCCTCTCGCTCTAACGATCGCGGCGATACCTCACGTGTGGTTTGAACACCGTTTACATATGTGGGCGGGGTTTCCGTGTGCGTTTGCTTCTGCGCGCGAGCTAACGGGGACAGGGCGCTTTAATTTTTTTTTTTACTATTTTATTTATTTTTTATTTTTACACCGTTTAAAAAAAAAAAAAAATTGATAATTTTTATTTCTAATACAAGGAATGTAAACATTCCTTGTATTAGAAATAGGCACGACAGGGCCTCTTTTTTGTGAGATCTGGGGTCAAAAAGTCCTCAGATCTCACAAGTACACTAATAAAGTTGGAAAGGAAAAAAAAAAAAAAAAAAAAAAAAAGGGACCTTTAAGCCGGTTGCTCAGCAACGACGTTTGCCGTCGCTCCGGTCCTCCAAGACAATTGCCCTCACTCGACATCCTGTCTGAGGATCCGGGACCCGATAGTTTTCCCCGCTGCTGGCAGGTCCGGTAAGCGGGGAAAAGGACCGGGACACGGCGGGAGGGGGCACCCCTTCCGCCATCCCGGAGGGTGATCTCGCGGCGAATCCGCCGCTGGGACCACCCTTATCGGAAAGCCCATCGCCTGCAGTTTAAAAAAAATACCAGGGTTATGGCAGCTATCTGTTGCCATAACACCGGTATTTAGCTTTAAACTCAGGACGTATATGTACTATGGGCCGGTATTGAGGTGGTTAAATAGCAGACTGCAAAACCTTGCGGCCAAAAGGAAGCATCCGCAGGGCCAACACATCCACTTTGTAAAACATGTAACAGTGTGCACCGACGACAAGGTGGCCGCCTTGCAAACCTGCGTCACTGACACCCAATGACGGAAGGCCCAGGAGGCACTAAGCGTCCGAGAAGAGTGCGCCTTGACAGGGAAAGGAGGAACTTGACCCCTGATGGAATAGGCCTGAACCACCGTCTGTCTGATCCATCTGGAAATGGTCACAGAGGCAGCGGACAACCCTTTGAGGTCCGTTTGTAAGCACAGAGTCTGACTTCCTGAAAGACTCTGTAGCTGCCAGGTACACGCCAATTACCCAGACCACATCCAAGGCATGCAAGGCATTTTCCTTCAGATGTTTAGGCCTGGGACACAGAGAAGGCAACACAATGTCTTCATTCAAATGAAAATCAGACAACCTTTGGAAGGAAAGACGGACAGGAGCGAAGAACCACCATATCCCTGTGAATCACCAGATAGGGTGAACGACAGGATAATGCCGCCAGTTCCAATACCCTACACGCAGAGGTGACTGCCACCAAAAAGGCCACCTTCTGGAACAGTGCGAGCAGGGGAATCTCCCGAATATTTTCAAAGAGAGGCTTCTGTATAGCTGAAAGCACCAAATTCCGATCCCAAGGCGGCAACGGACCCCGCACTGGAGGGACCAAATGTTGAGACACCCTGAAGAAAGGTATGCACCAGGGAGTGTGAGGCCAAAGTTCGTTCAAAGAAGAACGCCAAAGCAGACACCTGACTCTTGATGGTAGTCAAGGCCAACTTCTGTTCAATCCCTGTTGAAGGAAGGTTAAGATCCGAGCCACCGAGAGGAAGCAAGGATGAACCCCAAGCGACTCACACAACGCAATGTACGTCTTCCATGTACCATGATAGATCTTCATAGAAGTAGATTTCCTAGCTTTCAAAAACAGTGTAGGAATCACTGATTCAGATAAACCTCTATCCTTCAGCACCTGGCTTTCAACAGCCAAGCCGTCAAAGCCAGCGACTAAAGCAGGATGGAAGATCAGTCCTTGGGACAGCAGATCCTCCCTAAGAGGAAGCTTCCAAGGAACGTTGGTAACCAGCTGCACCGAATGGGCATACCAAGCCCGACAAGGCCAGTCCAGAGCTACTAAGATGACCGGAATCCCTTCTGCCTCGACCCTGCGTAGAAGTCTGGCAGAAGCTTGAAAGAAGGGAAGGCGTTGATTAGATGATACTGACCCTATGGGCCACCATTGCACCAGGGGCATCTGCCAGAGGATCCCTTGACCAAACCACAAACCTCTGCACCTTTCTGTTGAGCCGAGATGCCAACCTCGGGGTGCCCCACCAGAGACACAGCTGCTGAAACACCACCTCTGGATGAAGGGACCACTTCCCTTGGTCCAACGCCTGCCAAGTGAGGTAATCCGCCTGGCAATTTTCCACCCCTGGAAGGTGTACGGTGGAGAGGGCTGGAACGAACTGTTCTGCCCACCTTAGAATGTCGGCTACCTCCAGAGCCACCAGGACACTCCTTGTGCCCCCCCTGGTGATTGACATAAGCCACAGCCGTGGCATTGTCTGATTGAATGCGCACTGGACAACCCTGAAGATGATTCGTCCAATGATAGAGACACAGTCTGATCGCTCGGAGTTCCAAGACATTGATCAGTAGTCTGGACTCTTCCAGTGTCCAGATCCCCTGAGCAGAATGCTTGCTGAGGACGCGTTCCCAGCAGGCATCCGTGGTGACCACCGTCCAATACAAGGAGACTCCGTTTGCATAATGAGGTCACCCAAGTAGCACAGTACCATGATCCCCCGTTGGTGTAGCAAAGCTAGTACCGGGGCTAACACTTTTGTGAAGACCCAAGACCAAAGAGTAACGGCATAAACTGATAATGCTCCTCCTCCCACAGCAAAGCGGAGAAAATGCAAGTGACTGGCACATATTGGAATGTGAAGGTAGGCATCCTTAATATCAATAGAGGCAAGGAAATCTCCCTGATGCAGGGATGCCACCACCATTCGAATGGATTCCATTTTGAACTTCTGTACCTGCACAGTTGAGCGCCTTGAGGTCCAGGATTGGACGCTGTAACGGATCAACCAGCACCCCGACCAGGTACCTCCGTTGACAGATGCTCCTAGTGCTTCCCGAGGGCTCCAAGCACTCCACCAGACACCGTAACCACTTCAGACTCCACGAACCGCCGCAGTTTGATTAGGGTCTCTCCGTCTCTCACCCACCCTGGACCTACAACAAGGCTCCAGGTTTCCGTGGGTGAACCTCTTTCCCCAGAGAGTGCAGCAGAACAAGCTCTTACACAAGCTCTTACAAGAGCTCAGTGATTCTCTAAGGGAGTATGGAGGACCATAGCAATCCCTTGTAGCAGATTCCCCCAATAAGAGACAGAACTCTAGATTGAGGGTGAAGAAACTCTACATTATTGAACAAAAAACAGACTTGTATACAGTTTTACCCCACAAAGTAACCGTCCAGGTGGACCTTATTGAGAGCAGGCCCTGACATTCACAATCCAATGAAAACAGAGTTTTACACTCTCATACAGTGTACACAAAAATATACAATGTGGAACAATCCCCCCTCCCCCTTAGCATCCAATCCACATACCTATATACATCCCATAATACGTTCTCTTAAGGCAGACAGACAGAACAATGGGAGGTCATTAACACTTAACAATGAGACAGGGCAATCCACATTCCCTCCCAATACACAACAAAAGGAAAACCTGTCTGACATCGAATGATATGTAATATACCCAGCATTTAGGAATTATAGATTTCATGGCAAATGGGAATAAATCTTAATATTCCTATATGGAGATATTGCTGGCAAATATGACCGTCCCATCTGAAGCAATTCAAACCATTAATCATCTGTCTTTAACTTCCAGTGACGGGGAATACTGTCACAGACGCACTTTGCCTTTCTTCCTGGGAACTGGGAACAGGTTTGAGTAAAAACCCTGAAAACATTCTGAAGTTGGACCCGGGACAATCACCCCTTGAAGATAGAGGTCTTGTACCGCCCCAAACAGGCCCTGTAATCAGTCTGGGGACCGGCGCAAGTTGGGGAAAAAAAACCTTGCCAGGGGAGAAGAGCGAAACTCGATCTTGTAGCCGACCAGCCCCACAGGAAACCAGCGAAGACGCCCCCACCCCTGATATGGATGAGGGTACACCTTCATGCTGAAGGAGCCTTGTCCACGAGTCTGGAGAAGCCCGATCTTGGCTTGCCAAGCCAGGTTCATTGGGATCCTCCAGAAGAGGCCCTGAAAGGCTTCAAGCCCTTTATCAGTCGAATCTGAGGGACAAAAAAAAATCATTACGAGTGGCCAAGAAAAGCCCACGTCTACGACGAGGTTCCTTGCCCTTAGTAGCCTGAGAAAGGAAAGTCCTCTTCCCCCTTCGTGAGACCTTTTATGGTGTCATCTGGGGTAGATCCAAACTGGCGATCGTCTTGGAAAGGAAGATCAGTCAAGGCATTTTTTGAAGTCTGGTCCATAGACCAGTATTTGAGCCAAAAGACACGCTGAAGGACCACCGCCAAAACAGAGGCAAACCACTAGGGGAGCCGTATCCAAATAGGCATCAAAGAGAAACTGCAGCCCCAGGACCAGCTGGTCCGCCACCTTCAGGGGACTGCTGTGAACAGATACAATCAGTGCATCCACATCGCCTTTTCATGCCGGTTCCAGAAGAGGAAGAATCGTCCTCACTACCCGAGGATTCCGGGCGCGTGGTTACAGACCCAGCAGGGTGACCCAAGTCCGCGGCGGCCGAATCAGATGAGACAGATGGCCACCTCCACCCGGGACACAAGGGACTCCAGGAACGCCATAAGTGCATGGATGGATGGATGGATGGTTGGGACCCGGAGGGCCCCGCAACCTCAGAGAGGGGATCAGATGGGGAAATGTGATCCAAA
Source organism: Pelophylax lessonae (assembly GCF_965119305.1). Classification (NCBI taxonomy): domain Eukaryota; kingdom Metazoa; phylum Chordata; class Amphibia; order Anura; family Ranidae; genus Pelophylax; species Pelophylax lessonae. The sequence continues at coordinate 154,202 of NW_028119970.1, forward strand.
GACTCCATGGGGACCCCTCAATAGGTGTAAAACACTGCCAAGTGACAACCCCCACCGCGCGGGCAGCACCACCCGGTCACCAGGCACAAAGAACAAGGGACCCTCAGCAGAGAGGGGGAGAACCCCACCAGGCTCACCACCCGCAGAGACAAGCGCCTGCAGGCACCAGGATAATCTGCACTACACATGCGGTGATCGGGAAGTAAAATCATCCAGGAGTCAGCACCAGGGGAGGAGGAGGAGCTCCCACAGCCAAAATCACCGCCCACAGGGCTTCACTGTCATGGCTGCTGCTATTGTCAATGGCAAACCTCAGCAAAATGGCCGGACTACACAAACATGGCCGCCGTGTATAGGAATACACAGGCTAGAACAAAATGGCAGGCCTGTGTGGCACCATGAGGCATATAGGGACCCAGGAGGGTGTCCAGGCCTCAAGGACAGATTCAGGCAGGAGCCCCCACCAGGTACAACCGCCCATGCATTGTCAATCGTCAGGTCGCTGGCGGTGCACCCCCCTGCCCCCACCCCAGAACAGTGGCCAGACAACCCAAACAGACCCAGCGCATGTGATGGGGAGGGGCAAGGGAGGGACTCAGCGAAAAGGGGGGGTTGCCTGCAGGAAGGAGGGGAACCCAGGGGTCCGACCGTCCCCAGGAGTGGCCCTCGTCCACCTCAAAACCCTCCGGGGGGAGAGGGGGGCAGCTACTCACCATATGAGGGACCAGACGGGCACCGCTCCTGACAGAACCCCTCTACATCGAAATGGGGGGGGGGGCAGCCAGGAGGAACGATGCGACTCGGACCGAGATCCGGTTGTATGCGACTTCGCGAGACGCCTGGGGGGGGGGGGGACCACTGGATCTCTACATTCACCCCCCCCTCCCCCCCCGCTCACACTATATCTATACATTCACCCCCCTCCCCCCCGCTCACACTGGATCTCTACATTCACCCCCCCTCCCGCTCACACTGGATCTCCACATTCACCCCCCCCCTCCCCCCCGCTCACACTATATCTATACATTCACCCCCCTCCCCCCCGCTCACACTGGATCTCTACATTCACCCCCCTCCCCCCGCTCACACTATATCTATACATTCACCCCCCCTCCCCCCGCTCACACTATATCTCTACATTCACCCCCCCACCCCCACTGGATCTCTACATTCACCCCCCTCCCCCCCGCTCACACTATATCTATACATTCACCCCCCCTCCCCCCGCTCACACTATATCTCTACATTCACCCCCCCACCCCCACTGGATCTCTACATTCACCCCCCTCCCCCCCGCTCACACTATATCTATACATTCACCCCCCCCCTCACACTGGATCTATATATTCACCCCCCCCCCCACTGGATCTATACATTCACCCCCCCCACTGGATCTATACATTCACCCCCCCCCCCCACTGGATCTCGACATTCACACCACCCCCCGCTCACACTGGATCTATACATTCACCCCCCCGCTCACACTGGATCTATACATTCACCCCCCCCCCCCACTGGATCTATACATTCACCCCCCCCCACTGGATCTATACATTCACACCACCCCCCGCTCACACTGGATCTCTACATTCACCCCCCCCCGCTCACACTGGATCTCTACATTCACCCCCCCCCCGCTCACACTGGATCTCTACATTCACCCCCCCCTCCCGCTCACACTGGATCTCTACATTCACCCCCCCTCCCGCTCACACTGGATCTCTACATTCACCCCCCCCCACTGGATCTATACATTCACCCCCCCCTCCCCGCTCACACTGGATCTCTACATTCACCCCCCCCACTGGATCTATACATTCACCCCCCCAGGGACCGCCCATAGGAGTATACCCCCAGGGACCGCCCATAGGAGTATACCCCCAGGGACCGCCCATAGGAGTATACCCCCAGGGACCGCCCATAGGTGTATACCCCCAGGGACCGCCCATAGGAGTATACCCCCAGGGACCGCCCATAGGAGTATACCCCCAGGGACCGCCCATAGGAGTATACCCCCAGGGACCGCCCATAGGAGTATACCCCCAGGGACCGCCCATAGGAGTATACCCCCAGGGACCGCCCATAGGAGTATACCCCCAGGGACCGCCCATAGGTGTATACCTCCAGGGACCGCCCATAGGTGTATACCCCCAGGGACCGCCCATAGGTGTATACCTCCAGGGACCGCCCATAGGTGTATACCTCCAGGGACCGCCCATAGGTGTATACCTCCAGGGACCGCCCATAGGAGTATACCTCCAGGGACCGCCCATAGGTGTATACCTCCAGGGACCGCCCATAGGTGTATACCCCCAGGGACCGCCCATAGGAGTATACCTCCAGGGACCGCCCATAGGAGTATACCCCCAGGGACCGCCCATAGGAGTATACCCCCAGGGACCGCCCATAGGAGTATACCTCCAGGGACCGCCCATAGGAGTATACCTCCAGGGACCGCCCATAGGAGTATACCCCCAGGGACCGCCCATAGGAGTATACCCCCAGGGACCGCCCATAGGAGTATACCCCCAGGGACCGCCCATAGGAGTATACCCCCAGGGACCGCCCATAGGAGTATACCTCCAGGGACCGCCCATAGGAGTATACCTCCAGGGACCGCCCATAGGAGTATACAGATCGTTTCTTTCTGCCTGGTGTCCTCCTCCTATAGGGGGCGATATAACCCAATGGTTAAAGTGGTAGTATCCTGTTTTATGACACTTTTACCTCCAGGGAAGTCTATAATGCGGCTATGATAAATAAGATCTCGGTTTAGGAGATATTTACACTGCAGGCGCTCTGAAGGTCTGGGGGACCTTTATTTCGTATCCCAGAAAATCTTCCAACCAATCACCGCACCGGAGCCGTCTCTTCCAACCAATCACTGCGCTGGAGCCGTCTCTTCCGGCCAATCACCGCACCGGAGCCGTCTCTTCCGGCCAATCACCGCACCGGAGACGCTGAACTGAGACAGCGAGGGAATGGCAGTGATGTCCGGGGGTCGGATCTGAGGGAAGTCACATCTAATGCTATGTACAAATCTCATTATTACTTCATATTACAGGATTGTTTATTTTAGGGTTTACAACGGCTTTAATAATGACCGGAGTGGTCAGTGTCATAGATAGACATCTCCCTGTATATACACAGGGGAGATATATACATGACATGTGTTCATATATACACACACATCTCTCTGTATATACTTCTCTATATATATACACAGGGGAGATATACAATATGGAGGTATATACATGGGATGTGTTTATATCTGGAGGTATACACAGATGAGATATATATGGAGGTATATACATGGGATGTGTACATAGTGGGAGTGATAATATATCGGGGGAGTGGAAGGAAAACAATGAGAGGAAATTGGGGGGGAATATGGTGGGGGAGGGGAAGTAATGGGGGGGAAGAGATATATTAGGGGGGGGGGTTGTATATTGCGGGGGAACTTACCGTACGATGCCGGGAGGAGATATCTGCACGCACCGCTCGGTGTTACCGAACACAGATGACGTCACGTCACGTGAACTGCGCGGGGTATGATGGGAGGAGAGTAGACGGGAAGACTCCCCAGGATTGTATACAGACCAGGCCTGACTGACTGCTGACTCCTCCCACCGGAAATCCCGCCCACCATCTGACAGCTGACTCTCCTCCTACAAACACTGCAACCCCGCCCACTAGACAATCCGCATTCATCCCGCCCCTAAATCCTAACACTTCATCTAATAGGATGAGAGCACAAAGGAGGAGCCAGGGGAAGGACGATGATTTACATTACATATCCCGGAAATAGAAGAACTGTCTGTGACGTCATCATCCACCGCCAACACCTGTGAGTATTCTTCTCATATCTGCTATATACTGTCCCCTCCCCCATCATCCTCTGTACCTAGGAGCTTACACTCTACTGTCCTCTCCTCCCATCATTATCTATACATAGGAGCTTACACTCTACTGTCCTCTCCTCCATCATTATCTATACATAGGAGCTTACACTCTACTGTCCCCTCCTCCATCATTATCTATACATAGGAGCTTACACTCTACTGTCCCCTCCTCCATCATTATCTATACATAGGAGCTTACACTCTACTGTCCCCTCCCCCATCATTATCTATACATAGGAGCTTACACTCTACTGTCCTCTCCCCCATCATTATCTATACATAGGAGCTTACACTCTACTGTCCTCTCCTCCCATCATTATCTATACATAGGAGCTTACACTCTACTGTCCCCTCCCCCATCATTATCTATACATAGGAGCTTACACTCTACTGTCCTCTCCTCCCATCATTATCTATACATAGGAGCTTACACTCTACTGTCCTCTCCTCCATCATTATCTATACATAGGAGCTTACACTCTACTGTCCCCTCCCCCATCATTATCTATACATAGGAGCTTACACTCTACTGTCCTCTCCCCCATCATTATCTATACATAGGAGCTTACACTCTACTGTCCCCTCCTCCCATCATTATCTATACATAGGAGCTTACACTCTACTGTCCCCTCCTCCATCATTATCTATACATAGGAGCTTACACTCTACTGTCCCCTCCTCCATCATTATCTATACATAGGAGCTTACACTCTACTGTCCCCTCCTCCATCATTATCTATACATAGGAGCTTACACTCTACTGTCCCCTCCCCCATCATTATCTATACATAGGAGCTTACACTCTACTGTCCTCTCCCCCATCATTATCTATACATAGGAGCTTACACTCTACTGTCCTCTCCTCCCATCATTATCTATACATAGGAGCTTACACTCTACTGTCCTCTCCTCCATCATTATCTATACATAGGAGCTTACACTCTACTGTCCCCTCCCCCATCATTATCTATACATAGGAGCTTACACTCTACTGTCCTCTCCTCCATCATTATCTATACATAGGAGCTTACACTCTACTGTCCCCTCCTCCATCATTATCTATACATAGGAGCTTACACTCTACTGTCCTCTCCTCCATCATTATCTATACATAGGAGCTTACACTCTACTGTCCCCTCCTCCATCATTATCTATACATAGGAGCTTACACTCTACTGTCCCCTCCCCCCATCATTATCTATACATAGGAGCTTACACTCTACTGTCCTCTCCTCCCATCATTATCTATACATAGGAGCTTACACTCTACTGTCCTCTCCTCCATCATTATCTATACATAGGAGCTTACACTCTACTGTCCCCTCCTCCATCATTATCTATACATAGGAGCTTACACTCTACTGTCCTCTCCCCCATCATTATCTATACATAGGAGCTTACACTCTACTGTCCTCTCCTCCATCATTATCTATACATAGGAGCTTACACTCTACTGTCCCCTCCCCCATCATTATCTATACATAGGAGCTTACACTCTACTGTCCTCTCCCCCATCATTATCTATACATAGGAGCTTACACTCTACTGTCCTCTCCTCCATCATTATCTATACATAGGAGCTTACACTCTACTGTCCTCTCCCCCATCATTATCTATACATAGGAGCTTACACTCTACTGTCCTCTCCCATCATTATCTATACATAGGAGCTTACACTCTACTGTCCTCTCCCATCATTATCTATACATAGGAGCTTACACTCTACTGTCCTCTCCCATCATTATCTATACATAGGAGCTTACACTCTACTGTCCTCTCCCCCATCATTATCTATACATAGGAGCTTACACTCTACTGTCCTCTCCCATCATTATCTATACATAGGAGCTTACACTCTACTGTCCTCTCCTCCATCATTATCTATACATAGGAGCTTACACTCTACTGTCCTCTCCTCCATCATTATCTATACATAGGAGCTTACACTCTACTGTCCTCTCCTCCATCATTATCTATACATAGGAGCTTACACTCTACTGTCCTCTCCTCCATCATTATCTATACATAGGAGCTTACACTCTACTGTCCTCTCCTCCATCATTATCTATACATAGGAGCTTACACTCTACTGTCCTCTCCTCCATCATTATCTATACATAGGAGCTTACACTCTACTGTCCCCTCCTCCATCATTATCTATACATAGGAGCTTACACTCTACTGTCCTCTCCTCCCATCATTATCTATACATAGGAGCTTACACTCTACTGTCCCCTCCTCCCATCATTATCTATACATAGGAGCTTACACTCTACTGTCCTCTCCCATCATTATCTATACATAGGAGCTTACACTCTACTGTCCTCTCCTCCATCATTATCTATACATAGGAGCTTACACTCTACTGTCCTCTCCTCCATCATTATCTATACATAGGAGCTTACACTCTACTGTCCTCTCCCATCATTATCTATACATAGGAGCTTACACTCTACTGTCCCCTCCTCCATCATTATCTATACATAGGAGCTTACACTCTACTGTCCCCTCCCCCATCATTATCTATACATAGGAGCTTACACTCTACTGTCCTCTCCCCCATCATTATCTATACATAGGAGCTTACACTCTACTGTCCTCTCCCCATCATTATCTATACATAGGAGCTTACACTCTACTGTCCTCTCCTCCATCATTATCTATACATAGGAGCTTACACTCTACTGTCCTCTCCCATCATTATCTATACATAGGAGCTTACACTCTACTGTCCTCTCCTCCCATCATTATCTATACATAGGAGCTTACACTCTACTGTCCTCTCCTCCATCATTATCTATACATAGGAGCTTACACTCTACTGTCCTCTCCTCCCATCATTATCTATACATAGGAGCTTACACTCTACTGTCCCCTCCCCCATCATTATCTATACATAGGAGCTTACACTCTACTGTCCTCTCCTCCCATCATTATCTATACATAGGAGCTTACACTCTACTGTCCTCTCCTCCATCATTATCTATACATAGGAGCTTACACTCTACTGTCCCCTCCTCCCATCATTATCTATACATAGGAGCTTACACTCTACTGTCCTCTCCTCCCATCATTATCTATACATAGGAGCTTACACTCTACTGTCCTCTCCTCCATCATTATCTATACATAGGAGCTTACACTCTACTGTCCCCTCCTCCATCATTATCTATACATAGGAGCTTACACTCTACTGTCCCCTCCTCCCATCATTATCTATACATAGGAGCTTACACTCTACTGTCCTCTCCTCCATCATTATCTATACATAGGAGCTTACACTCTACTGTCCCCTCCTCCCATCATTATCTATACATAGGAGCTTACACTCTACTGTCCTCTCCTCCATCATTATCTATACATAGGAGCTTACACTCTACTGTCCCCTCCTCCATCATTATCTATACATAGGAGCTTACACTCTACTGTCCTCTCCTCCATCATTATCTATACATAGGAGCTTACACTCTACTGTCCTCTCCTCCCATCATTATCTATACATAGGAGCTTACACTCTACTGTCCCCTCCTCCATCATTATCTATACATAGGAGCTTACACTCTACTGTCCCCTCCTCCATCATTATCTATACATAGGAGCTTACACTCTACTGTCCTCTCCTCCATCATTATCTATACATAGGAGCTTACACTCTACTGTCCCCTCCTCCATCATTATCTATACATAGGAGCTTACACTCTACTGTCCTCTCCTCCATCATTATCTATACATAGGAGCTTACACTCTACTGTCCTCTCCTCCATCATTATCTATACATAGGAGCTTACACTCTACTGTCCCCTCCTCCCATCATTATCTATACATAGGAGCTTACACTCTACTGTCCTCTCCTCCCATCATTATCTATACATAGGAGCTTACACTCTACTGTCCCCTCCTCCCATCATTATCTATACATAGGAGCTTACACTCTACTGTCCCCTCCTCCCATCATTATCTATACATAGGAGCTTACACTCTACTGTCCCCTCCTCCATCATTATCTATACATAGGAGCTTACACTCTACTGTCCTCTCCCATCATTATCTATACATAGGAGCTTACACTCTACTGTCCCTCCTCCCATCATTATCTATACATAGGAGCTTACACTCTACTGTCCTCTCCCCCCATCATTATCTATACATAGGAGCTTACACTCTACTGTCCCCTCCTCCCATCATTATCTATACATAGGAGCTTACACTCTACTGTCCCCTCCTCCCATCATTATCTATACATAGGAGCTTACACTCTACTGTCCCCTCCTCCATCATTATCTATACATAGGAGCTTACACTCTACTGTCCCCTCCTCCATCATTATCTATACATAGGAGCTTACACTCTACTGTCCCCTCCTCCATCATTATCTATACATAGGAGCTTACACTCTACTGTCCCCTCCTCCCATCATTATCTATACATAGGAGCTTACACTCTACTGTCCTCTCCTCCCATCATTATCTATACATAGGAGCTTACACTCTACTGTCCTCTCCTCCCATCATTATCTATACATAGGAGCTTACACTCTACTGTCCCCTCCTCCATCATTATCTATACATAGGAGCTTACACTCTACTGTCCTCTCCCATCATTATCTATACATAGGAGCTTACACTCTACTGTCCTCCTCCCATCATTATCTATACATAGGAGCTTACACTCTACTGTCCTCTCCCCCATCATTATCTATACATAGGAGCTTACACTCTACTGTCCTCTCCCCCATCATTATCTATACATAGGAGCTTACACTCTACTGTCCTCTCCTCCCATCATTATCTATACATAGGAGCTTACACTCTACTGTCCTCTCCTCCCATCATTATCTATACATAGGAGCTTACACTCTACTGTCCCCTCCTCCCATCATTATCTATACATAGGAGCTTACACTCTACTGTCCTCTCCTCCATCATTATCTATACATAGGAGCTTACACTCTACTGTCCTCTCCTCCATCATTATCTATACATAGGAGCTTACACTCTACTGTCCTCTCCTCCCATCATTATCTATACATAGGAGCTTACACTCTACTGTCCTCTCCCCCATCATTATCTATACATAGGAGCTTACACTCTACTGTCCTCTCCTCCCATCATTATCTATACATAGGAGCTTACACTCTACTGTCCTCTCCCCCATCATTATCTATACATAGGAGCTTACACTCTACTGTCCTCTCCTCCATCATTATCTATACATAGGAGCTTACACTCTACTGTCCCCTCCTCCCATCATTATCTATACATAGGAGCTTACACTCTACTGTCCTCTCCTCCATCATTATCTATACATAGGAGCTTACACTCTACTGTCCTCTCCTCCATCATTATCTATACATAGGAGCTTACACTCTACTGTCCTCTCCTCCATCATTATCTATACATAGGAGCTTACACTCTACTGTCCTCTCCCCCATCATTATCTATACATAGGAGCTTACACTCTACTGTCCTCTCCTCCCATCATTATCTATACATAGGAGCTTACACTCTACTGTCCCTCCTCCCATCATTATCTATACATAGGAGCTTACACTCTACTGTCCTCCTCCCATCATTATCTATACATAGGAGCTTACACTCTACTGTCCTCTCCTCCCATCATTATCTATACATAGGAGCTTACACTCTACTGTCCTCTCCTCCCATCATTATCTATACATAGGAGCTTACACTCTACTGTCCTCTCTCCCATCATTATCTATACATAGGAGCTTACACTCTACTGTCCCCTCCTCCATCATTATCTATACATAGGAGCTTACACTCTACTGTCCTCTCCTCCATCATTATCTATACATAGGAGCTTACACTCTACTGTCCTCTCCTCCATCATTATCTATACATAGGAGCTTACACTCTACTGTCCTCTCCTCCCATCATTATCTATACATAGGAGCTTACACTCTACTGTCCTCTCCTCCATCATTATCTATACATAGGAGCTTACACTCTACTGTCCTCTCCTCCATCATTATCTATACATAGGAGCTTACACTCTACTGTCCTCCCATCATTATCTATACATAGGAGCTTACACTCTACTGTCCTCTCCTCCCATCATTATCTATACATAGGAGCTTACACTCTACTGTCCCTCCTCCCATCATTATCTATACATAGGAGCTTACACTCTACTGTCCTCTCCCATCATTATCTATACCATAGGAGCTTACACTCTACTGTCCCCTCCTCCATCATTATCTATACATAGGAGCTTACACTCTACTGTCCTCTCCCCCATCATTATCTATACATAGGAGCTTACACTCTACTGTCCCCTCCTCCCCATCATTATCTATACATAGGAGCTTACACTCTACTGTCCCTCCCCATCATTATCTATACATAGGAGCTTACACTCTACTGTCCTCTCCTCCATCATTATCTATACATAGGAGCTTACACTCTACTGTCCCCTCCCCCATCATTATCTATACATAGGAGCTTACACTCTACTGTCCCCTCCTCCCATCATTATCTATACATAGGAGCTTACACTCTACTGTCCTCTCCTCCATCATTATCTATACATAGGAGCTTACACTCTACTGTCCCCCTCCTCCCATCATTATCTATACATAGGAGCTTACACTCTACTGTCCTCTCCT
>NW_028119969.1:0-20000 GCF_965119305.1 Pelophylax lessonae
AGCGATTAGCTTGATCAGCACCATATAAGGCGCAGGGCAATGGAATTGGGGTACGGCGTGTTGCCCTGCGCTTTTTAGGGATCCCTTAAACCGAGTCGAATAGGACTTCGCAGGCTGACTTACCAAAAATGGAGCACGCGGAAAGGTTTTTCAAGGGGCTGCATGGCACTTTGCTAACGGGAGCGAGTCCTTTAAAAGGATTAAAGCAGGAGCCGATTTGAATGACTACACCAACAACTTTCAAATTCGGACCAACCGCACGAAGCCAAAAAAAAACACCCAAAACTTCTCAATGGTCCCATAATTTGTCGATAGACCAAGAGCATGCAAGCGTTTTCTATGCCACAATAACCACCACCACCAACAACAACTTTAACACTGTCTCAGTAGTGTCTTTCCAGTTTTAAAGGAACTCAATCTATTCTTTTTAACAAATTAGCAAGCCCAGCATCAGCTAGGCATCAAAAAATTCTCTGAAACTCATGGTTGTTCCTCTCCACGGAAATCTTTAGTAAAAGGCAAAAGATTTATTCGATCTGAAGAGAAACCAGAGTATAAAGGACCAATGCTCTAAAGGAGGTCTCCGGGGGCAGACGGATGCTGCTCCATTCAGGGTGACTCCGTAGACGGTATCATTTCTAAGCAAAAGCGTAGCCAAATAAGGTGCAGAATTGATTGCCCAAAATGATAAGTCAAACAAAAACACCACTTGAAAGAGTTTATCAAGCTACAAATGACAAAATATATTACCCAGGATACATTAGGGTTATGCAAATAAAGAAAAGCGAAAGGCCGGCCTACTGCAGGGGGTTATGGGAGAAGGCCGCTAGAGAGCAGGACAGCCTAATTTGCATGTCTTTACGGCTGCATAGCGGAAATCAGTAGGCACTTCTAGCGATTAGCTTGATCAGCACCATATAAGGCGCAGGGCAATGGAATTGGGGTACGGCGTGTTGCCCTGCGCTTTTTAGGGATCCCTTAAACCGAGTCGAATAGGACTTCGCAGGCTGACTTACCAAAAATGGAGCACGCGGAAAGGTTTTTCAAGGGGCTGCATGGCACTTTGCTAACGGGAGCGAGTCCTTTAAAAGGATTAAAGCAGGAGCCGATTTGAATGACTACACCAACAACTTTCAAATTCGGACCAACCGCACGAAGCCAAAAAAAAACACCCAAAACTTCTCAATGGTCCCATAATTTGTCGATAGACCAAGAGCATGCAAGCGTTTTCTATGCCACAATAACCACCACCACCAACAACAACTTTAACACTGTCTCAGTAGTGTCTTTCCAGTTTTAAAGGAACTCAATCTATTCTTTTTAACAAATTAGCAAGCCCAGCATCAGCTAGGCATCAAAAAATTCTCTGAAACTCATGGTTGTTCCTCTCCACGGAAATCTTTAGTAAAAGGCAAAAGATTTATTCGATCTGAAGAGAAACCAGAGTATAAAGGACCAATGCTCTAAAGGAGGTCTCCGGGGGCAGACGGATGCTGCTCCATTCAGGGTGACTCCGTAGACGGTATCATTTCTAAGCAAAAGCGTAGCCAAATAAGGTGCAGAATTGATTGCCCAAAATGATAAGTCAAACAAAAACACCACTTGAAAGAGTTTATCAAGCTACAAATGACAAAATATATTACCCAGGATACATTAGGGTTATGCAAATAAAGAAAAGCGAAAGGCCGGCCTACTGCAGGGGGTTATGGGAGAAGGCCGCTAGAGAGCAGGACAGCCTAATTTGCATGTCTTTACGGCTGCATAGCGGAAATCAGTAGGCACTTCTAGCGATTAGCTTGATCAGCACCATATAAGGCGCAGGGCAATGGAATTGGGGTACGGCGTGTTGCCCTGCGCTTTTTAAGGATCCCTTTAACCGAGTCGAATAGGACTTCGCAGGCTGACTTACCAAAAATGGAGCACGTGGAAAGGTTTTTCAAGGGGCTGCATGGCACTTTGCTAACGGGAGCGAGTCCTTTAAAAGGATTAAAGCAGGAGCCGATTTGAATGACTACACCAACAACTTTCAAATTCGGACCAACCGCACGAAGCCAAAAAAAAACCACCCAAAACTTCTCAATGGTCCCATAATTTGTCGATAGACCAAGAGCATGCAAGCGTTTTCTATGCCACAATAACCACCACCACCAACAACAACTTTAACACTGTCTCAGTAGTGTCTTTCCAGTTTTAAAGGAACTCAATCTATTCTTTTTAACAAATTAGCAAGCCCAGCATCAGCTAGGCATCAAAAAATTCTCTGAAACTCATGGTTGTTCCTCTCCACGGAAATCTTTAGTAAAAGGCGAAAGATTTATTCGATCTGAAGAGAAACCAGAGTATAAAGGACCAATGCTCTAAAGGAGGTCTCCGGGGGCAGACGGATGCTGCTCCATTCAGGGTGACTCCGTAGACGGTATCATTTCTAAGCAAAAACGTAGCCAAATAAGGTGCAGAATTGATTGCCCAAAAGGATAAGTCAAACAAAAACACCACTTGAAAGAGTTTATCAAGCTACAAATGACAAAATATATTACCCAGGATACATTAGGGTTATGCAAATAAAGAAAAGCAAAAGGCCGGCCTACTGCAGGGGGTTATGGGAGAAGGCCGCTAGAGAGCAGGACAGCCTAATTTGCATGTCTTTACGGCTGCATAGCGGAAATCAGTAGGCACTTCTAGCGATTAGCTTGATCAGCACCATATAAGGCGCAGGGCAATGGAATTGGGGTACGGCGTGTTGCCCTGCGCTTTTTAGGGATCCCTTAAACCGAGTCGAATAGGACTTCGCAGGCTGACTTACCAAAAATGGAGCACGCGGAAAGGTTTTTCAAGGGGCTGCATGGCACTTTGCTAACGGGAGCGAGTCCTTTAAAAGGATTAAAGCAGGAGCCGATTTGAATGACTACACCAACAACTTTCAAATTCGGACCAACCGCACGAAGCCAAAAAAAAACACCCAAAACTTCTCAATGGTCCCATAATTTGTCGATAGACCAAGAGCATGCAAGCGTTTTCTATGCCACAATAACCACCACCACCAACAACAACTTTAACACTGTCTCAGTAGTGTCTTTCCAGTTTTAAAGGAACTCAATCTATTCTTTTTAACAAATTAGCAAGCCCAGCATCAGCTAGGCATCAAAAAATTCTCTGAAACTCATGGTTGTTCCTCTCCACGGAAATCTTTAGTAAAAGGCAAAAGATTTATTCGATCTGAAGAGAAACCAGAGTATAAAGGACCAATGCTCTAAAGGAGGTCTCCGGGGGCAGACGGATGCTGCTCCATTCAGGGTGACTCCGTAGACGGTATCATTTCTAAGCAAAAGCGTAGCCAAATAAGGTGCAGAATTGATTGCCCAAAATGATAAGTCAAACAAAAACACCACTTGAAAGAGTTTATCAAGCTACAAATGACAAAATATATTACCCAGGATACATTAGGGTTATGCAAATAAAGAAAAGCGAAAGGCCGGCCTACTGCAGGGGGTTATGGGAGAAGGCCGCTAGAGAGCAGGACAGCCTAATTTGCATGTCTTTACGGCTGCATAGCGGAAATCAGTAGGCACTTCTAGCGATTAGCTTGATCAGCACCATATAAGGCGCAGGGCAATGGAATTGGGGTACGGCGTGTTGCCCTGCGCTTTTTAGGGATCCCTTAAACCGAGTCGAATAGGACTTCGCAGGCTGACTTACCAAAAATGGAGCACGCGGAAAGGTTTTTCAAGGGGCTGCATGGCACTTTGCTAACGGGAGCGAGTCCTTTAAAAGGATTAAAGCAGGAGCCGATTTGAATGACTACACCAACAACTTTCAAATTCGGACCAACCGCACGAAGCCAAAAAAAAACACCCAAAACTTCTCAATGGTCCCATAATTTGTCGATAGACCAAGAGCATGCAAGCGTTTTCTATGCCACAATAACCACCACCACCAACAACAACTTTAACACTGTCTCAGTAGTGTCTTTCCAGTTTTAAAGGAACTCAATCTATTCTTTTTAACAAATTAGCAAGCCCAGCATCAGCTAGGCATCAAAAAATTCTCTGAAACTCATGGTTGTTCCTCTCCACGGAAATCTTTAGTAAAAGGCAAAAGATTTATTCGATCTGAAGAGAAACCAGAGTATAAAGGACCAATGCTCTAAAGGAGGTCTCCGGGGGCAGACGGATGCTGCTCCATTCAGGGTGACTCCGTAGACGGTATCATTTCTAAGCAAAAGCGTAGCCAAATAAGGTGCAGAATTGATTGCCCAAAATGATAAGTCAAACAAAAACACCACTTGAAAGAGTTTATCAAGCTACAAATGACAAAATATATTACCCAGGATACATTAGGGTTATGCAAATAAAGAAAAGCGAAAGGCCGGCCTACTGCAGGGGGTTATGGGAGAAGGCCGCTAGAGAGCAGGACAGCCTAATTTGCATGTCTTTACGGCTGCATAGCGGAAATCAGTAGGCACTTCTAGCGATTAGCTTGATCAGCACCATATAAGGCGCAGGGCAATGGAATTGGGGTACGGCGTGTTGCCCTGCGCTTTTTAAGGATCCCTTTAACCGAGTCGAATAGGACTTCGCAGGCTGACTTACCAAAAATGGAGCACGCGGAAAGGTTTTTCAAGGGGCTGCATGGCACTTTGCTAACGGGAGCGAGTCCTTTAAAAGGATTAAAGCAGGAGCCGATTTGAATGACTACACCAACAACTTTCAAATTCGGACCAACCGCACGAAGCCAAAAAAAAACCACCCAAAACTTCTCAATGGTCCCATAATTTGTCGATAGACCAAGAGCATGCAAGCGTTTTCTATGCCACAATAACCACCACCACCAACAACAACTTTAACACTGTTTCAGTAGTGTCTTTCCAGTTTTAAAGGAACTCAATCTATTCTTTTTAACAAATTAGCAAGCCCAGCATCAGCTAGGCATCAAAAAATTCTCTGAAACTCATGGTTGTTCCTCTCCACGGAAATCTTTAGTAAAAGGCAAAAGATTTATTCGATCTGAAGAGAAACCAGAGTATAAAGGACCAATGCTCTAAAGGAGGTCTCCGGGGGCAGACGGATGCTGCTCCATTCAGGGTGACTCCGTAGACGGTATCATTTCTAAGCAAAAGCGTAGCCAAATAAGGTGCAGAATTGATTGCCCAAAATGATAAGTCAAACAAAAACACCACTTGAAAGAGTTTATCAAGCTACAAATGACAAAATATATTACCCAGGATACATTAGGGTTATGCAAATAAAGAAAAGCGAAAGGCCGGCCTACTGCAGGGGGTTATGGGAGAAGGCCGCTAGAGAGCAGGACAGCCTAATTTGCATGTCTTTACGGCTGCATAGCGGAAATCAGTAGGCACTTCTAGCGATTAGCTTGATCAGCACCATATAAGGCGCAGGGCAATGGAATTGGGGTACGGCGTGTTGCCCTGCGCTTTTTAGGGATCCCTTAAACCGAGTCGAATAGGACTTCGCAGGCTGACTTACCAAAAATGGAGCACGCGGAAAGGTTTTTCAAGGGGCTGCATGGCACTTTGCTAACGGGAGCGAGTCCTTTAAAAGGATTAAAGCAGGAGCCGATTTGAATGACTACACCAACAACTTTCAAATTCGGACCAACCGCACGAAGCCAAAAAAAAACACCCAAAACTTCTCAATGGTCCCATAATTTGTCGATAGACCAAGAGCATGCAAGCGTTTTCTATGCCACAATAACCACCACCACCAACAACAACTTTAACACTGTCTCAGTAGTGTCTTTCCAGTTTTAAAGGAACTCAATCTATTCTTTTTAACAAATTAGCAAGCCCAGCATCAGCTAGGCATCAAAAAATTCTCTGAAACTCATGGTTGTTCCTCTCCACGGAAATCTTTAGTAAAAGGCAAAAGATTTATTCGATCTGAAGAGAAACCAGAGTATAAAGGACCAATGCTCTAAAGGAGGTCTCCGGGGGCAGACGGATGCTGCTCCATTCAGGGTGACTCCGTAGACGGTATCATTTCTAAGCAAAAGCGTAGCCAAATAAGGTGCAGAATTGATTGCCCAAAATGATAAGTCAAACAAAAACACCACTTGAAAGAGTTTATCAAGCTACAAATGACAAAATATATTACCCAGGATACATTAGGGTTATGCAAATAAAGAAAAGCGAAAGGCCGGCCTACTGCAGGGGGTTATGGGAGAAGGCCGCTAGAGAGCAGGACAGCCTAATTTGCATGTCTTTACGGCTGCATAGCGGAAATCAGTAGGCACTTCTAGCGATTAGCTTGATCAGCACCATATAAGGCGCAGGGCAATGGAATTGGGGTACGGCGTGTTGCCCTGCGCTTTTTAAGGATCCCTTTAACCGAGTCGAATAGGACTTCGCAGGCTGACTTACCAAAAATGGAGCACGCGGAAAGGTTTTTCAAGGGGCTGCATGGCACTTTGCTAACGGGAGCGAGTCCTTTAAAAGGATTAAAGCAGGAGCCGATTTGAATGACTACACCAACAACTTTCAAATTCGGACCAACCGCACGAAGCCAAAAAAAAACCACCCAAAACTTCTCAATGGTCCCATAATTTGTCGATAGACCAAGAGCATGCAAGCGTTTTCTA
This sequence comes from Pelophylax lessonae, assembly GCF_965119305.1. Lineage (NCBI taxonomy): Eukaryota > Metazoa > Chordata > Amphibia > Anura > Ranidae > Pelophylax > Pelophylax lessonae. Next base: position 6,595 of record NW_028119969.1, read on the forward strand.
TGCCACAATAACCACCACCACCAACAACAACTTTAACACTGTCTCAGTAGTGTCTTTCCAGTTTTAAAGGAACTCAATCTATTCTTTTTAACAAATTAGCAAGCCCAGCATCAGCTAGGCATCAAAAAATTCTCTGAAACTCATGGTTGTTCCTCTCCACGGAAATCTTTAGTAAAAGGCGAAAGATTTATTCGATCTGAAGAGAAACCAGAGTATAAAGGACCAATGCTCTAAAGGAGGTCTCCGGGGGCAGACGGATGCTGCTCCATTCAGGGTGACTCCGTAGACGGTATCATTTCTAAGCAAAAACGTAGCCAAATAAGGTGCAGAATTGATTGCCCAAAAGGATAAGTCAAACAAAAACACCACTTGAAAGAGTTTATCAAGCTACAAATGACAAAATATATTACCCAGGATACATTAGGGTTATGCAAATAAAGAAAAGCAAAAGGCCGGCCTACTGCAGGGGGTTATGGGAGAAGGCCGCTAGAGAGCAGGACAGCCTAATTTGCATGTCTTTACGGCTGCATAGCGGAAATCAGTAGGCACTTCTAGCGATTAGCTTGATCAGCACCATATAAGGCGCAGGGCAATGGAATTGGGGTACGGCGTGTTGCCCTGCGCTTTTTAGGGATCCCTTAAACCGAGTCGAATAGGACTTCGCAGGCTGACTTACCAAAAATGGAGCACGCGGAAAGGTTTTTCAAGGGGCTGCATGGCACTTTGCTAACGGGAGCGAGTCCTTTAAAAGGATTAAAGCAGGAGCCGATTTGAATGACTACACCAACAACTTTCAAATTCGGACCAACCGCACGAAGCCAAAAAAAAACACCCAAAACTTCTCAATGGTCCCATAATTTGTCGATAGACCAAGAGCATGCAAGCGTTTTCTATGCCACAATAACCACCACCACCAACAACAACTTTAACACTGTCTCAGTAGTGTCTTTCCAGTTTTAAAGGAACTCAATCTATTCTTTTTAACAAATTAGCAAGCCCAGCATCAGCTAGGCATCAAAAAATTCTCTGAAACTCATGGTTGTTCCTCTCCACGGAAATCTTTAGTAAAAGGCAAAAGATTTATTCGATCTGAAGAGAAACCAGAGTATAAAGGACCAATGCTCTAAAGGAGGTCTCCGGGGGCAGACGGATGCTGCTCCATTCAGGGTGACTCCGTAGACGGTATCATTTCTAAGCAAAAGCGTAGCCAAATAAGGTGCAGAATTGATTGCCCAAAATGATAAGTCAAACAAAAACACCACTTGAAAGAGTTTATCAAGCTACAAATGACAAAATATATTACCCAGGATACATTAGGGTTATGCAAATAAAGAAAAGCGAAAGGCCGGCCTACTGCAGGGGGTTATGGGAGAAGGCCGCTAGAGAGCAGGACAGCCTAATTTGCATGTCTTTACGGCTGCATAGCGGAAATCAGTAGGCACTTCTAGCGATTAGCTTGATCAGCACCATATAAGGCGCAGGGCAATGGAATTGGGGTACGGCGTGTTGCCCTGCGCTTTTTAGGGATCCCTTAAACCGAGTCGAATAGGACTTCGCAGGCTGACTTACCAAAAATGGAGCACGCGGAAAGGTTTTTCAAGGGGCTGCATGGCACTTTGCTAACGGGAGCGAGTCCTTTAAAAGGATTAAAGCAGGAGCCGATTTGAATGACTACACCAACAACTTTCAAATTCGGACCAACCGCACGAAGCCAAAAAAAAACACCCAAAACTTCTCAATGGTCCCATAATTTGTCGATAGACCAAGAGCATGCAAGCGTTTTCTATGCCACAATAACCACCACCACCAACAACAACTTTAACACTGTCTCAGTAGTGTCTTTCCAGTTTTAAAGGAACTCAATCTATTCTTTTTAACAAATTAGCAAGCCCAGCATCAGCTAGGCATCAAAAAATTCTCTGAAACTCATGGTTGTTCCTCTCCACGGAAATCTTTAGTAAAAGGCAAAAGATTTATTCGATCTGAAGAGAAACCAGAGTATAAAGGACCAATGCTCTAAAGGAGGTCTCCGGGGGCAGACGGATGCTGCTCCATTCAGGGTGACTCCGTAGACGGTATCATTTCTAAGCAAAAGCGTAGCCAAATAAGGTGCAGAATTGATTGCCCAAAATGATAAGTCAAACAAAAACACCACTTGAAAGAGTTTATCAAGCTACAAATGACAAAATATATTACCCAGGATACATTAGGGTTATGCAAATAAAGAAAAGCGAAAGGCCGGCCTACTGCAGGGGGTTATGGGAGAAGGCCGCTAGAGAGCAGGACAGCCTAATTTGCATGTCTTTACGGCTGCATAGCGGAAATCAGTAGGCACTTCTAGCGATTAGCTTGATCAGCACCATATAAGGCGCAGGGCAATGGAATTGGGGTACGGCGTGTTGCCCTGCGCTTTTTAAGGATCCCTTTAACCGAGTCGAATAGGACTTCGCAGGCTGACTTACCAAAAATGGAGCACGCGGAAAGGTTTTTCAAGGGGCTGCATGGCACTTTGCTAACGGGAGCGAGTCCTTTAAAAGGATTAAAGCAGGAGCCGATTTGAATGACTACACCAACAACTTTCAAATTCGGACCAACCGCACGAAGCCAAAAAAAAACCACCCAAAACTTCTCAATGGTCCCATAATTTGTCGATAGACCAAGAGCATGCAAGCGTTTTCTATGCCACAATAACCACCACCACCAACAACAACTTTAACACTGTCTCAGTAGTGTCTTTCCAGTTTTAAAGGAACTCAATCTATTCTTTTTAACAAATTAGCAAGCCCAGCATCAGCTAGGCATCAAAAAATTCTCTGAAACTCATGGTTGTTCCTCTCCACGGAAATCTTTAGTAAAAGGCGAAAGATTTATTCGATCTGAAGAGAAACCAGAGTATAAAGGACCAATGCTCTAAAGGAGGTCTCCGGGGGCAGACGGATGCTGCTCCATTCAGGGTGACTCCGTAGACGGTATCATTTCTAAGCAAAAACGTAGCCAAATAAGGTGCAGAATTGATTGCCCAAAAGGATAAGTCAAACAAAAACACCACTTGAAAGAGTTTATCAAGCTACAAATGACAAAATATATTACCCAGGATACATTAGGGTTATGCAAATAAAGAAAAGCAAAAGGCCGGCCTACTGCAGGGGGTTATGGGAGAAGGCCGCTAGAGAGCAGGACAGCCTAATTTGCATGTCTTTACGGCTGCATAGCGGAAATCAGTAGGCACTTCTAGCGATTAGCTTGATCAGCACCATATAAGGCGCAGGGCAATGGAATTGGGGTACGGCGTGTTGCCCTGCGCTTTTTAGGGATCCCTTAAACCGAGTCGAATAGGACTTCGCAGGCTGACTTACCAAAAATGGAGCACGCGGAAAGGTTTTTCAAGGGGCTGCATGGCACTTTGCTAACGGGAGCGAGTCCTTTAAAAGGATTAAAGCAGGAGCCGATTTGAATGACTACACCAACAACTTTCAAATTCGGACCAACCGCACGAAGCCAAAAAAAAACACCCAAAACTTCTCAATGGTCCCATAATTTGTCGATAGACCAAGAGCATGCAAGCGTTTTCTATGCCACAATAACCACCACCACCAACAACAACTTTAACACTGTCTCAGTAGTGTCTTTCCAGTTTTAAAGGAACTCAATCTATTCTTTTTAACAAATTAGCAAGCCCAGCATCAGCTAGGCATCAAAAAATTCTCTGAAACTCATGGTTGTTCCTCTCCACGGAAATCTTTAGTAAAAGGCAAAAGATTTATTCGATCTGAAGAGAAACCAGAGTATAAAGGACCAATGCTCTAAAGGAGGTCTCCGGGGGCAGACGGATGCTGCTCCATTCAGGGTGACTCCGTAGACGGTATCATTTCTAAGCAAAAGCGTAGCCAAATAAGGTGCAGAATTGATTGCCCAAAATGATAAGTCAAACAAAAACACCACTTGAAAGAGTTTATCAAGCTACAAATGACAAAATATATTACCCAGGATACATTAGGGTTATGCAAATAAAGAAAAGCGAAAGGCCGGCCTACTGCAGGGGGTTATGGGAGAAGGCCGCTAGAGAGCAGGACAGCCTAATTTGCATGTCTTTACGGCTGCATAGCGGAAATCAGTAGGCACTTCTAGCGATTAGCTTGATCAGCACCATATAAGGCGCAGGGCAATGGAATTGGGGTACGGCGTGTTGCCCTGCGCTTTTTAGGGATCCCTTAAACCGAGTCGAATAGGACTTCGCAGGCTGACTTACCAAAAATGGAGCACGCGGAAAGGTTTTTCAAGGGGCTGCATGGCACTTTGCTAACGGGAGCGAGTCCTTTAAAAGGATTAAAGCAGGAGCCGATTTGAATGACTACACCAACAACTTTCAAATTCGGACCAACCGCACGAAGCCAAAAAAAAACACCCAAAACTTCTCAATGGTCCCATAATTTGTCGATAGACCAAGAGCATGCAAGCGTTTTCTATGCCACAATAACCACCACCACCAACAACAACTTTAACACTGTCTCAGTAGTGTCTTTCCAGTTTTAAAGGAACTCAATCTATTCTTTTTAACAAATTAGCAAGCCCAGCATCAGCTAGGCATCAAAAAATTCTCTGAAACTCATGGTTGTTCCTCTCCACGGAAATCTTTAGTAAAAGGCAAAAGATTTATTCGATCTGAAGAGAAACCAGAGTATAAAGGACCAATGCTCTAAAGGAGGTCTCCGGGGGCAGACGGATGCTGCTCCATTCAGGGTGACTCCGTAGACGGTATCATTTCTAAGCAAAAGCGTAGCCAAATAAGGTGCAGAATTGATTGCCCAAAATGATAAGTCAAACAAAAACACCACTTGAAAGAGTTTATCAAGCTACAAATGACAAAATATATTACCCAGGATACATTAGGGTTATGCAAATAAAGAAAAGCGAAAGGCCGGCCTACTGCAGGGGGTTATGGGAGAAGGCCGCTAGAGAGCAGGACAGCCTAATTTGCATGTCTTTACGGCTGCATAGCGGAAATCAGTAGGCACTTCTAGCGATTAGCTTGATCAGCACCATATAAGGCGCAGGGCAATGGAATTGGGGTACGGCGTGTTGCCCTGCGCTTTTTAAGGATCCCTTTAACCGAGTCGAATAGGACTTCGCAGGCTGACTTACCAAAAATGGAGCACGCGGAAAGGTTTTTCAAGGGGCTGCATGGCACTTTGCTAACGGGAGCGAGTCCTTTAAAAGGATTAAAGCAGGAGCCGATTTGAATGACTACACCAACAACTTTCAAATTCGGACCAACCGCACGAAGCCAAAAAAAAACCACCCAAAACTTCTCAATGGTCCCATAATTTGTCGATAGACCAAGAGCATGCAAGCGTTTTCTATGCCACAATAACCACCACCACCAACAACAACTTTAACACTGTTTCAGTAGTGTCTTTCCAGTTTTAAAGGAACTCAATCTATTCTTTTTAACAAATTAGCAAGCCCAGCATCAGCTAGGCATCAAAAAATTCTCTGAAACTCATGGTTGTTCCTCTCCACGGAAATCTTTAGTAAAAGGCGAAAGATTTATTCGATCTGAAGAGAAACCAGAGCATAAAGGACCAATGCTCTAAAGGAGGTCTCCGGGGGCAGACGGATGCTGCTCCATTCAGGGTGACTCCGTAGACGGTATCATTTCTAAGCAAAAACGTAGCCAAATAAGGTGCAGAATTGATTGCCCAAAAGGATAAGTCAAACAAAAACACCACTTGAAAGAGTTTATCAAGCTACAAATGACAAAATATATTACCCAGGATACATTAGGGTTATGCAAATAAAGAAAAGCGAAAGGCCGGCCTACTGCAGGGGGTTATGGGAGAAGGCCGCTAGAGAGCAGGACAGCCTAATTTGCATGTCTTTACGGCTGCATAGCGGAAATCAGTAGGCACTTCTAGCGATTAGCTTGATCAGCACCATATAAGGCGCAGGGCAATGGAATTGGGGTACGGCGTGTTGCCCTGCGCTTTTTAAGGATCCCTTTAACCGAGTCGAATAGGACTTCGCAGGCTGACTTACCAAAAATGGAGCACGCGGAAAGGTTTTTCAAGGGGCTGCATGGCACTTTGCTAACGGGAGCGAGTCCTTTAAAAGGATTAAAGCAGGAGCCGATTTGAATGACTACACCAACAACTTTCAAATTCGGACCAACCGCACGAAGCCAAAAAAAAACACCCAAAACTTCTCAATGGTCCCATAATTTGTCGATAGACCAAGAGCATGCAAGCGTTTTCTATGCCACAATAACCACCACCACCAACAACAACTTTAACACTGTCTCAGTAGTGTCTTTCCAGTTTTAAAGGAACTCAATCTATTCTTTTTAACAAATTAGCAAGCCCAGCATCAGCTAGGCATCAAAAAATTCTCTGAAACTCATGGTTGTTCCTCTCCACGGAAATCTTTAGTAAAAGGCAAAAGATTTATTCGATCTGAAGAGAAACCAGAGTATAAAGGACCAATGCTCTAAAGGAGGTCTCCGGGGGCAGACGGATGCTGCTCCATTCAGGGTGACTCCGTAGACGGTATCATTTCTAAGCAAAAGCGTAGCCAAATAAGGTGCAGAATTGATTGCCCAAAATGATAAGTCAAACAAAAACACCACTTGAAAGAGTTTATCAAGCTACAAATGACAAAATATATTACCCAGGATACATTAGGGTTATGCAAATAAAGAAAAGCGAAAGGCCGGCCTACTGCAGGGGGTTATGGGAGAAGGCCGCTAGAGAGCAGGACAGCCTAATTTGCATGTCTTTACGGCTGCATAGCGGAAATCAGTAGGCACTTCTAGCGATTAGCTTGATCAGCACCATATAAGGCGCAGGGCAATGGAATTGGGGTACGGCGTGTTGCCCTGCGCTTTTTAAGGATCCCTTTAACCGAGTCGAATAGGACTTCGCAGGCTGACTTACCAAAAATGGAGCACGCGGAAAGGTTTTTCAAGGGGCTGCATGGCACTTTGCTAACGGGAGCGAGTCCTTTAAAAGGATTAAAGCAGGAGCCGATTTGAATGACTACACCAACAACTTTCAAATTCGGACCAACCGCACGAAGCCAAAAAAAAACCACCCAAAACTTCTCAATGGTCCCATAATTTGTCGATAGACCAAGAGCATGCAAGCGTTTTCTATGCCACAATAACCACCACCACCAACAACAACTTTAACACTGTCTCAGTAGTGTCTTTCCAGTTTTAAAGGAACTCAATCTATTCTTTTTAACAAATTAGCAAGCCCAGCATCAGCTAGGCATCAAAAAATTCTCTGAAACTCATGGTTGTTCCTCTCCACGGAAATCTTTAGTAAAAGGCAAAAGATTTATTCGATCTGAAGAGAAACCAGAGTATAAAGGACCAATGCTCTAAAGGAGGTCTCCGGGGGCAGACGGATGCTGCTCCATTCAGGGTGACTCCGTAGACGGTATCATTTCTAAGCAAAAGCGTAGCCAAATAAGGTGCAGAATTGATTGCCCAAAATGATAAGTCAAACAAAAACACCACTTGAAAGAGTTTATCAAGCTACAAATGACAAAATATATTACCCAGGATACATTAGGGTTATGCAAATAAAGAAAAGCGAAAGGCCGGCCTACTGCAGGGGGTTATGGGAGAAGGCCGCTAGAGAGCAGGACAGCCTAATTTGCATGTCTTTACGGCTGCATAGCGGAAATCAGTAGGCACTTCTAGCGATTAGCTTGATCAGCACCATATAAGGCGCAGGGCAATGGAATTGGGGTACGGCGTGTTGCCCTGCGCTTTTTAAGGATCCCTTTAACCGAGTCGAATAGGACTTCGCAGGCTGACTTACCAAAAATGGAGCACGCGGAAAGGTTTTTCAAGGGGCTGCATGGCACTTTGCTAACGGGAGCGAGTCCTTTAAAAGGATTAAAGCAGGAGCCGATTTGAATGACTACACCAACAACTTTCAAATTCGGACCAACCGCACGAAGCCAAAAAAAAACCACCCAAAACTTCTCAATGGTCCCATAATTTGTCGATAGACCAAGAGCATGCAAGCGTTTTCTATGCCACAATAACCACCACCACCAACAACAACTTTAACACTGTCTCAGTAGTGTCTTTCCAGTTTTAAAGGAACTCAATCTATTCTTTTTAACAAATTAGCAAGCCCAGCATCAGCTAGGCATCAAAAAATTCTCTGAAACTCATGGTTGTTCCTCTCCACGGAAATCTTTAGTAAAAGGCGAAAGATTTATTCGATCTGAAGAGAAACCAGAGTATAAAGGACCAATGCTCTAAAGGAGGTCTCCGGGGGCAGACGGATGCTGCTCCATTCAGGGTGACTCCGTAGACGGTATCATTTCTAAGCAAAAACGTAGCCAAATAAGGTGCAGAATTGATTGCCCAAAAGGATAAGTCAAACAAAAACACCACTTGAAAGAGTTTATCAAGCTACAAATGACAAAATATATTACCCAGGATACATTAGGGTTATGCAAATAAAGAAAAGCGAAAGGCCGGCCTACTGCAGGGGGTTATGGGAGAAGGCCGCTAGAGAGCAGGACAGCCTAATTTGCATGTCTTTACGGCTGCATAGCGGAAATCAGTAGGCACTTCTAGCGATTAGCTTGATCAGCACCATATAAGGCGCAGGGCAATGGAATTGGGGTACGGCATGTTGCCCTGCGCTTTTTAGGGATCCCTTAAACCGAGTCGAATAGGACTTCGCAGGCTGACTTACCAAAAATGGAGCACGCGGAAAGGTTTTTCAAGGGGCTGCATGGCACTTTGCTAACGGGAGCGAGTCCTTTAAAAGGATTAAAGCAGGAGCCGATTTGAATGACTACACCAACAACTTTCAAATTCGGACCAACCGCACGAAGCCAAAAAAAAACACCCAAAACTTCTCAATGGTCCCATAATTTGTCGATAGACCAAGAGCATGCAAGCGTTTTCTATGCCACAATAACCACCACCACCAACAACAACTTTAACACTGTCTCAGTAGTGTCTTTCCAGTTTTAAAGGAACTCAATCTATTCTTTTTAACAAATTAGCAAGCCCAGCATCAGCTAGGCATCAAAAAATTCTCTGAAACTCACGGTTGTTCCTCTCCACGGAAATCTTTAGTAAAAGGCAAAAGATTTATTCGATCTGAAGAGAAACCAGAGTATAAAGGACCAATGCTCTAAAGGAGGTCTCCGGGGGCAGACGGATGCTGCTCCATTCAGGGTGACTCCGTAGACGGTATCATTTCTAAGCAAAAGCGTAGCCAAATAAGGTGCAGAATTGATTGCCCAAAATGATAAGTCAAACAAAAACACCACTTGAAAGAGTTTATCAAGCTACAAATGACAAAATATATTACCCAGGATACATTAGGGTTATGCAAATAAAGAAAAGCGAAAGGCCGGCCTACTGCAGGGGGTTATGGGAGAAGGCCGCTAGAGAGCAGGACAGCCTAATTTGCATGTCTTTACGGCTGCATAGCGGAAATCAGTAGGCACTTCTAGCGATTAGCTTGATCAGCACCATATAAGGCGCAGGGCAATGGAATTGGGGTACGGCGTGTTGCCGTGCGCTTTTTAAGGATCCCTTTAACCGAGTCGAATAGGACTTCGCAGGCTGACTTACCAAAAATGGAGCACGCGGAAAGGTTTTTCAAGGGGCTGCATGGCACTTTGCTAACGGGAGCGAGTCCTTTAAAAGGATTAAAGCAGGAGCCGATTTGAATGACTACACCAACAACTTTCAAATTCGGACCAACCGCACGAAGCCAAAAAAAAACCACCCAAAACTTCTCAATGGTCCCATAATTTGTCGATAGACCAAGAGCATGCAAGCGTTTTCTATGCCACAATAACCACCACCACCAACAACAACTTTAACACTGTTTCAGTAGTGTCTTTCCAGTTTTAAAGGAACTCAATCTATTCTTTTTAACAAATTAGCAAGCCCAGCATCAGCTAGGCATCAAAAAATTCTCTGAAACTCATGGTTGTTCCTCTCCACGGAAATCTTTAGTAAAAGGCGAAAGATTTATTCGATCTGAAGAGAAACCAGAGTATAAAGGACCAATGCTCTAAAGGAGGTCTCCGGGGGCAGACGGATGCTGCTCCATTCAGGGTGACTCCGTAGACGGTATCATTTCTAAGCAAAAACGTAGCCAAATAAGGTGCAGAATTGATTGCCCAAAAGGATAAGTCAAACAAAAACACCACTTGAAAGAGTTTATCAAGCTACAAATGACAAAATATATTACCCAGGATACATTAGGGTTATGCAAATAAAGAAAAGCGAAAGGCCGGCCTACTGCAGGGGGTTATGGGAGAAGGCCGCTAGAGAGCAGGACAGCCTAATTTGCATGTCTTTACGGCTGCATAGCGGAAATCAGTAGGCACTTCTAGCGATTAGCTTGATCAGCACCATATAAGGCGCAGGGCAATGGAATTGGGGTACGGCGTGTTGCCCTGCGCTTTTTAAGGATCCCTTTAACCGAGTCGAATAGGACTTCGCAGGCTGACTTACCAAAAATGGAGCACGCGGAAAGGTTTTTCAAGGGGCTGCATGGCACTTTGCTAACGGGAGCGAGTCCTTTAAAAGGATTAAAGCAGGAGCCGATTTGAATGACTACACCAACAACTTTCAAATTCGGACCAACCGCACGAAGCCAAAAAAAAACACCCAAAACTTCTCAATGGTCCCATAATTTGTCGATAGACCAAGAGCATGCAAGCGTTTTCTATGCCACAATAACCACCACCACCAACAACAACTTTAACACTGTCTCAGTAGTGTCTTTCCAGTTTTAAAGGAACTCAATCTATTCTTTTTAACAAATTAGCAAGCCCAGCATCAGCTAGGCATCAAAAAATTCTCTGAAACTCATGGTTGTTCCTCTCCACGGAAATCTTTAGTAAAAGGCAAAAGATTTATTCGATCTGAAGAGAAACCAGAGTATAAAGGACCAATGCTCTAAAGGAGGTCTCCGGGGGCAGACGGATGCTGCTCCATTCAGGGTGACTCCGTAGACGGTATCATTTCTAAGCAAAAGCGTAGCCAAATAAGGTGCAGAATTGATTGCCCAAAATGATAAGTCAAACAAAAACACCACTTGAAAGAGTTTATCAAGCTACAAATGACAAAATATATTACCCAGGATACATTAGGGTTATGCAAATAAAGAAAAGCGAAAGGCCGGCCTACTGCAGGGGGTTATGGGAGAAGGCCGCTAGAGAGCAGGACAGCCTAATTTGCATGTCTTTACGGCTGCATAGCGGAAATCAGTAGGCACTTCTAGCGATTAGCTTGATCAGCACCATATAAGGCGCAGGGCAATGGAATTGGGGTACGGCGTGTTGCCCTGCGCTTTTTAAGGATCCCTTTAACCGAGTCGAATAGGACTTCGCAGGCTGACTTACCAAAAATGGAGCACGCGGAAAGGTTTTTCAAGGGGCTGCATGGCACTTTGCTAACGGGAGCGAGTCCTTTAAAAGGATTAAAGCAGGAGCCGATTTGAATGACTACACCAACAACTTTCAAATTCGGACCAACCGCACGAAGCCAAAAAAAAACCACCCAAAACTTCTCAATGGTCCCATAATTTGTCGATAGACCAAGAGCATGCAAGCGTTTTCTATGCCACAATAACCACCACCACCAACAACAACTTTAACACTGTCTCAGTAGTGTCTTTCCAGTTTTAAAGGAACTCAATCTATTCTTTTTAACAAATTAGCAAGCCCAGCATCAGCTAGGCATCAAAAAATTCTCTGAAACTCATGGTTGTTCCTCTCCACGGAAATCTTTAGTAAAAGGCAAAAGATTTATTCGATCTGAAGAGAAACCAGAGTATAAAGGACCAATGCTCTAAAGGAGGTCTCCGGGGGCAGACGGATGCTGCTCCATTCAGGGTGACTCCGTAGACGGTATCATTTCTAAGCAAAAGCGTAGCCAAATAAGGTGCAGAATTGATTGCCCAAAATGATAAGTCAAACAAAAACACCACTTGAAAGAGTTTATCAAGCTACAAATGACAAAATATATTACCCAGGATACATTAGGGTTATGCAAATAAAGAAAAGCGAAAGGCCGGCCTACTGCAGGGGGTTATGGGAGAAGGCCGCTAGAGAGCAGGACAGCCTAATTTGCATGTCTTTACGGCTGCATAGCGGAAATCAGTAGGCACTTCTAGCGATTAGCTTGATCAGCACCATATAAGGCGCAGGGCAATGGAATTGGGGTACGGCGTGTTGCCCTGCGCTTTTTAAGGATCCCTTTAACCGAGTCGAATAGGACTTCGCAGGCTGACTTACCAAAAATGGAGCACGCGGAAAGGTTTTTCAAGGGGCTGCATGGCACTTTGCTAACGGGAGCGAGTCCTTTAAAAGGATTAAAGCAGGAGCCGATTTGAATGACTACACCAACAACTTTCAAATTCGGACCAACCGCACGAAGCCAAAAAAAAACCACCCAAAACTTCTCAATGGTCCCATAATTTGTCGATAGACCAAGAGCATGCAAGCGTTTTCTATGCCACAATAACCACCACCACCAACAACAACTTTAACACTGTCTCAGTAGTGTCTTTCCAGTTTTAAAGGAACTCAATCTATTCTTTTTAACAAATTAGCAAGCCCAGCATCAGCTAGGCATCAAAAAATTCTCTGAAACTCATGGTTGTTCCTCTCCACGGAAATCTTTAGTAAAAGGCGAAAGATTTATTCGATCTGAAGAGAAACCAGAGTATAAAGGACCAATGCTCTAAAGGAGGTCTCCGGGGGCAGACGGATGCTGCTCCATTCAGGGTGACTCCGTAGACGGTATCATTTCTAAGCAAAAACGTAGCCAAATAAGGTGCAGAATTGATTGCCCAAAAGGATAAGTCAAACAAAAACACCACTTGAAAGAGTTTATCAAGCTACAAATGACAAAATATATTACCCAGGATACATTAGGGTTATGCAAATAAAGAAAAGCGAAAGGCCGGCCTACTGCAGGGGGTTATGGGAGAAGGCCGCTAGAGAGCAGGACAGCCTAATTTGCATGTCTTTACGGCTGCATAGCGGAAATCAGTAGGCACTTCTAGCGATTAGCTTGATCAGCACCATATAAGGCGCAGGGCAATGGAATTGGGGTACGGCGTGTTGCCCTGCGCTTTTTAAGGATCCCTTTAACCGAGTCGAATAGGACTTCGCAGGCTGACTTACCAAAAATGGAGCACGCGGAAAGGTTTTTCAAGGGGCTGCATGGCACTTTGCTAACGGGAGCGAGTCCTTTAAAAGGATTAAAGCAGGAGCCGATTTGAATGACTACACCAACAACTTTCAAATTCGGACCAACCGCACGAAGCCAAAAAAACACTCAAAACTTTTCAATGGTCCCATAATTTGTCGATAGACCAAGACCATGCAAGCGTCTTCTATGCCAC
>NW_028119969.1:22500-25000 GCF_965119305.1 Pelophylax lessonae
TGCAACGCACTTTGCTAACGGGAGCGAGTCCTTTAAAAGAATTAAAGCAGGAGCCGATTTGAACGACTACACCAACAACTTTCAAATTCGGACCAACCGCACGAAGCCAAAAAAACACTCAAAACTTTTCAATGGTCCCATAATTTGTCGATAGACCAAGACCATGCAAGCGTCTTCTATGCCACAATAACCACCACCACCAACAACAACTTTAACACTGTCTCAGTAGTGTCTTTCCAGTTTTAAAGGAACTCAATCTATTCTTTTTAACAAATTAGCAAGCCCAGCATCAGCTAGGCATCAAAAAATTCTCTGAAACTCATGGTTGTTCCTCTCCACGGAAATCTTTAGTAAAAGGCAAAAGATTTATTCGATCTGAAGAGAAACCAGAGTATAAAGGACCAATGCTCTAAAGGAGGTCTCCGGGGGCAGACGGATGCTGCTCCATTCAGGGTGACTCCGTAGACGGTATCATTTCTAAGCAAAAGCGTAGCCAAATAAGGTGCAGAATTGATTGCCCAAAATGATAAGTCAAACAAAAACACCACTTGAAAGAGTTTATCAAGCTACAAATGACAAAATATATTACCCAGGATACATTAGGGTTATGCAAATAAAGAAAAGCGAAAGGCCGGCCTACTGCAGGGGGTTATGGGAGAAGGCCGCTAGAGAGCAGGACAGCCTAATTTGCATGTCTTTACGGCTGCATAGCGGAAATCAGTAGGCACTTCTAGCGATTAGCTTGATCAGCACCATATAAGGCGCAGGGCAATGGAATTGGGGTACGGCGTGTTGCCCTGCGCTTTTTAAGGATCCCTTTAACCGAGTCGAATAGGACTTCGCAGGCTGACTTACCAAAAATGGAGCACGCGGAAAGGTTTTTCAAGGGGCTGCATGGCACTTTGCTAACGGGAGCGAGTCCTTTAAAAGGATTAAAGCAGGAGCCGATTTGAATGACTACACCAACAACTTTCAAATTCGGACCAACCGCACGAAGCCAAAAAAAAACCACCCAAAACTTCTCAATGGTCCCATAATTTGTCGATAGACCAAGAGCATGCAAGCGTTTTCTATGCCACAATAACCACCACCACCAACAACAACTTTAACACTGTCTCAGTAGTGTCTTTCCAGTTTTAAAGGAACTCAATCTATTCTTTTTAACAAATTAGCAAGCCCAGCATCAGCTAGGCATCAAAAAATTCTCTGAAACTCATGGTTGTTCCTCTCCACGGAAATCTTTAGTAAAAGGCGAAAGATTTATTCGATCTGAAGAGAAACCAGAGTATAAAGGACCAATGCTCTAAAGGAGGTCTCCGGGGGCAGACGGATGCTGCTCCATTCAGGGTGACTCCGTAGACGGTATCATTTCTAAGCAAAAACGTAGCCAAATAAGGTGCAGAATTGATTGCCCAAAAGGATAAGTCAAACAAAAACACCACTTGAAAGAGTTTATCAAGCTACAAATGACAAAATATATTACCCAGGATACATTAGGGTTATGCAAATAAAGAAAAGCGAAAGGCCGGCCTACTGCAGGGGGTTATGGGAGAAGGCCGCTAGAGAGCAGGACAGCCTAATTTGCATGTCTTTACGGCTGCATAGCGGAAATCAGTAGGCACTTCTAGCGATTAGCTTGATCAGCACCATATAAGGCGCAGGGCAATGGAATTGGGGTACGGCGTGTTGCCCTGCGCTTTTTAAGGATCCCTTTAACCGAGTCGAATAGGACTTCGCAGGCTGACTTACCAAAAATGGAGCACGCGGAAAGGTTTTTCAAGGGGCTGCATGGCACTTTGCTAACGGGAGCGAGTCCTTTAAAAGGATTAAAGCAGGAGCCGATTTGAATGACTACACCAACAACTTTCAAATTCGGACCAACCGCACGAAGCCAAAAAAACACTCAAAACTTTTCAATGGTCCCATAATTTGTCGATAGACCAAGACCATGCAAGCGTCTTCTATGCCACAATAACCACCACCACCAACAACAACTTTAACACTGTCTCAGTAGTGTCTTTCCAGTTTTAAAGGAACTCAATCTATTCTTTTTAACAAATTAGCAAGCCCAGCATCAGCTGGACATCAAAAAATTCTCTGAAACTCATGGTTGTTCCTCTCCACGGAAATCTTTAGTAAAAGGCGAAAGATTTATTCGATCTGAAGAGAAACCAGAGTATAAAGGACCAACGCTCTAAAGGAGGTCTCCGGGGGCAGACGGATGCTGCTCCAGTCAGGGTGACTCCGTAGACGGTATCATTTCTAAGCAAAAACATAGCCAAATAAGGTGCAGAATGGATTGCCCAAAATGATAAGTCAAACAAAAACACCACTTGCAAGAGTTTATCAAGCTACAAATGACAAAATATATTACCCAGGATACATTAGGGTTATGCAAATAAAGAAAAGCGAAAGGCCGGCCTACTGCAGGGGGTTATGGGAGAAGGCCGCTATAGAGCAGGACAGCCTAATTTGCATGTCTTTACGGCTGCATAGCGGA
>NW_028119969.1:40000-42500 GCF_965119305.1 Pelophylax lessonae
CATAGCCAAATAAGGTGCAGAATTGATTGCCCAAAATGATAAGTCAAACAAAAACACCACTTGCAAGAGTTTATCAAGCTACAAATGACAAAATATATTACCCAGGATACATTAGGGTTATGCAAATAAAGAAAAGCGAAAGGCCGGCCTACTGCAGGGGGTTATGGGAGAAGGCCGCTATAGAGCAGGACAGCCTAATTTGCATGTCTTTACGGCTGCATAGCGGAAATCAGTAGGCACTTCTAGCGCTTAGCTTGATCAGCACCATGTAAGGCGCAGGGCAATGGAATTGGGGTACGGCGTGTTGCCCTGGGCTTTTTAAGGATCCCTTAAAAGGAGTCGAATAGGACTTCGCAGGCTGACTTGCCAAAAATGGAGCATGCGTGCGGAAAGGTTTTTCAAGGGGCTGCAACGCACTTTGCTAACGGGAGTGAGTCCTTTAAAAGAATTAAAGCAGGAGCCGATTTGAACGACTACACCAACAACTTTCAAATTCGGACCAACCGCACGAAGCCAAAAAAACACTCAAAACTTTTCAATGGTCCCATAATTTGTCGATAGACCAAGACCATGCAAGCGTCTTCTATGCCACAATAACCACCACCACCAACAACAACTTTAACACTGTCTCAGTAGTGCCTTTCCAGTTTTAAAGGAACTCAATCTATTCTTTTTAACAAATTAGCAAGCCCAGCATTAGCTGGGCATCAAAAAATTCTCTGAAACTCATGGTTGTTCCTCTCCACGGAAATCTTTAGTAAAAGGCGAAAGATTTATTCGATCTGAAGAGAAACCAGAGTATAAAGGACCAACGCTCTAAAGGAGGTCTCCGGGGGCAGACGGATGCTGCTCCAGTCAGGGTGACTCCGTAGACGGTATCATTTCTAAGCAAAAACATAGCCAAATAAGGTGCAGAATTGATTGCCCAAAATGATAAGTCAAACAAAAACACCACTTGCAAGAGTTTATCAAGCTACAAATGACAAAATATATTACCCAGGATACATTAGGGTTATGCAAATAAAGAAAAGCGAAAGGCCGGCCTACTGCAGGGGGTTATGGGAGAAGGCCGCTATAGAGCAGGACAGCCTAATTTGCATGTCTTTACGGCTGCATAGCGGAAATCAGTAGGCACTTCTAGCGCTTAGCTTGATCAGCACCATGTAAGGCGCAGGGCAATGGAATTGGGGTACGGCGTGTTGCCCTGGGCTTTTTAAGGATCCCTTAAAAGGAGTCGAATAGGACTTCGCAGGCTGACTTGCCAAAAATGGAGCATGCGTGCGGAAAGGTTTTTCAAGGGGCTGCAACGCACTTTGCTAACGGGAGCGAGTCCTTTAAAAGAATTAAAGCAGGAGCCGATTTGAACGACTACACCAACAACTTTCAAATTCGGACCAACCGCACGAAGCCAAAAAAACACTCAAAACTTTTCAATGGTCCCATAATTTGTCGATAGACCAAGACCATGCAAGCGTCTTCTATGCCACAATAACCACCACCACCACCAACAACAACTTTAACACTGTCTCAGTAGTGTCTTTCCAGTTTTAAAGGAACTCAATCTATTCTTTTTAACAAATTAGCAAGCCCAGCATCAGCTGGGCATCAAAAAATTCTCTGAAACTCATGGTTGTTCCTCTCCACGGAAATCTTTAGTAAAAGGCGAAAGATTTATTCGATCTGAAGAGAAACCAGAGTATAAAGGACCAACGCTCTAAAGGAGGTCTCCGGGGGCAGACGGATGCTGCTCCAATCAGGGTGACTCCGTAGACGGTATCATTTCTAAGCAAAAACATAGCCAAATAAGGTGCAGAATGGATTGCCCAAAATGATAAGTCAAACAAAAACACCACTTGCAAGAGTTTATCAAGCTACAAATGACAAAATATATTACCCAGGATACATTAGGGTTATGCAAATAAAGAAAAGCGAAAGGCCGGCCTACTGCAGGGGGTTATGGGAGAAGGCCGCTATAGAGCAGGACAGCCTAATTTGCATGTCTTTACGGCTGCATAGCGGAAATCAGTAGGCACTTCTAGCGCTTAGCTTGATCAGCACCATGTAAGGCGCAGGGCAATGGAATTGGGGTACGGCGTGTTGCCCTGGGCTTTTTAAGGATCCCTTAAAAGGAGTCGAATAGGACTTCGCAGGCTGACTTGCCAAAAATGGAGCATGCGTGCGGAAAGGTTTTTCAAGGGGCTGCAACGCACTTTGCTAACGGGAGCGAGTCCTTTAAAAGAATTAAAGCAGGAGCCGATTTGAACGACTACACCAACAACTTTCAAATTCGGACCAACCGCACGAAGCCAAAAAAACACTCAAAACTTTTCAATGGTCCCATAATTTGTCGATAGACCAAGACCATGCAAGCGTCTTCTATGCCACAATAACCACCACCACCACCAACAACAACTTTAACACTGTCTCAGTAGTGTCTTTCCAGTTTTAAAGGAACTCAATCTATTCTTTTTAACAAATTAGCAAGCCCAGCATCAGCTGG
>NW_028119969.1:142500-145000 GCF_965119305.1 Pelophylax lessonae
GGTACGGCGTGTTGCCCTGGGCTTTTTAAGGATCCCTTAAAAGGAGTCGAATAGGACTTCGCAGGCTGACTTGCCAAAAATGGAGCATGCGTGCGGAAAGGTTTTTCAAGGGGCTGCAACGCACTTTGCTAACGGGAGCGAGTCCTTTAAAAGAATTAAAGCAGGAGCCGATTTGAACGACTACACCAACAACTTTCAAATTCGGACCAACCGCACGAAGCCAAAAAAACACTCAAAACTTTTCAATGGTCCCATAATTTGTCGATAGACCAAGACCATGCAAGCGTCTTCTATGCCACAATAACCACCACCACCACCAACAACAACTTTAACACTGTCTCAGTAGTGTCTTTCCAGTTTTAAAGGAACTCAATCTATTCTTTTTAACAAATTAGCAAGCCCAGCATCAGCTGGGCATCAAAAAATTCTCTGAAACTCATGGTTGTTCCTCTCCACGGAAATCTTTAGTAAAAGGCGAAAGGTTTATTCGATCTGAAGAGAAACCAGAGTATAAAGGACCAACGCTCTAAAGGAGGTCTCCGGGGGCAGACGGATGCTGCTCCAGTCAGGGTGACTCCGTAGACGGTATCATTTCTAAGCAAAAACATAGCCAAATAAGGTGCAGAATGGATTGCCCAAAATGACAAGTCAAACAAAAACACCACTTGCAAGAGTTTATCAAGCTACAAATGACAAAATATATTACCCAGGATACATTAGGGTTATGCAAATAAAGAAAAGCGAAAGGCCGGCCTACTGCAGGGGGTTATGGGAGAAGGCCGCTATAGAGCAGGACAGCCTAATTTGCATGTCTTTACGGCTGCATAGCGGAAATCAGTAGGCACTTCTAGCGCTTAGCTTGATCAGCACCATGTAAGGCGCAGGGCAATGGAATTGGGGTACGGCGTGTTGCCCTGGGCTTTTTAAGGATCCCTTAAAAGGAGTCGAATAGGACTTCGCAGGCTGACTTGCCAAAAATGGAGCATGCGTGCGGAAAGGTTTTTCAAGGGGCTGCAACGCACTTTGCTAACGGGAGCGAGTCCTTTAAAAGAATTAAAGCAGGAGCCGATTTGAACTACTACACCAACAACTTTCAAATTCGGACCAACCGCACGAAGCCAAAAAAACACTCAAAACTTTTCAATGGTCCCATAATTTGTCGATAGACCAAGACCATGCAAGCGTCTTCTATGCCACAATAACCACCACCACCACCAACAACAACTTTAACACTGTCTCAGTAGTGTCTTTCCAGTTTTAAAGGAACTCAATCTATTCTTTTTAACAAATTAGCAAGCCCAGCATCAGCTGGGCATCAAAAAATTCTCTGAAACTCATGGTTGTTCCTCTCCACGGAAATCTTTAGTAAAAGGCGAAAGATTTATTCGATCTGAAGAGAAACCAGAGTATAAAGGACCAACGCTCTAAAGGAGGTCTCCGGGGGCAGACGGATGCTGCTCCAGTCAGGGTGACTCCGTAGACGGTATCATTTCTAAGCAAAAACATAGCCAAATAAGGTGCAGAATGGATTGCCCAAAATGACAAGTCAAACAAAAACACCACTTGCAAGAGTTTATCAAGCTACAAATGACAAAATATATTACCCAGGATACATTAGGGTTATGCAAATAAAGAAAAGCGAAAGGCCGGCCTACTGCAGGGGGTTATGGGAGAAGGCCGCTATAGAGCAGGACAGCCTAATTTGCATGTCTTTACGGCTGCATAGCGGAAATCAGTAGGCACTTCTAGCGCTTAGCTTGATCAGCACCATGTAAGGCGCAGGGCAATGGAATTGGGGTACGGCGTGTTGCCCTGGGCTTTTTAAGGATCCCTTAAAAGGAGTCGAATAGGACTTCGCAGGCTGACTTGCCAAAAATGGAGCATGCGTGCGGAAAGGTTTTTCAAGGGGCTGCAACGCACTTTGCTAACGGGAGCGAGTCCTTTAAAAGAATTAAAGCAGGAGCCGATTTGAACGACTACACCAACAACTTTCAAATTCGGACCAACCGCACGAAGCCAAAAAAACACTCAAAACTTTTCAATGGTCCCATAATTTGTCGATAGACCAAGACCATGCAAGCGTCTTCTATG
This sequence comes from Pelophylax lessonae, assembly GCF_965119305.1. NCBI lineage: Eukaryota > Metazoa > Chordata > Amphibia > Anura > Ranidae > Pelophylax > Pelophylax lessonae. Next base: position 144,592 of record NW_028119969.1, read on the forward strand.
CCACAATAACCACCACCACCACCAACAACAACTTTAACACTGTCTCAGTAGTGTCTTTCCAGTTTTAAAGGAACTCAATCTATTCTTTTTAACAAATTAGCAAGCCCAGCATCAGCTGGGCATCAAAAAATTCTCTGAAACTCATGGTTGTTCCTCTCCACGGAAATCTTTAGTAAAAGGCGAAAGGTTTATTCGATCTGAAGAGAAACCAGAGTATAAAGGACCAACGCTCTAAAGGAGGTCTCCGGGGGCAGACGGATGCTGCTCCAGTCAGGGTGACTCCGTAGACGGTATCATTTCTAAGCAAAAACATAGCCAAATAAGGTGCAGAATGGATTGCCCAAAATGACAAGTCAAACAAAAACACCACTTGCAAGAGTTTATCAAGCTACAAATGACAAAATATATT